>NC_134355.1:375056996-375316996 GCF_048569485.1 Anomaloglossus baeobatrachus
GAACTGAATGTTTTAAACTCCTTGGCATGTTATGCCCTGTTGCTTATGCTACCAATTATTTAATAAAAAGCTGTTGGGAGTACCTACTGATGCAGTGCTCCATAGTGTCTGAACTATTATCCCCTGGGGAAACTAAATTTTTTTAAATCCTTAGTGTTAGCTAGTGGAATAAAGCCTTTGCTTCCCAAACTGGTGTGCAAGAAAGTGGTGCTGATGCCTCCTTCTCCCAACCTGATGTTGGCCAAACTCAATAATCAACGACCACATTCGCTTCGGCGTCCCAGCATTCCGTTCAGTTGTCCATACCACAGACCTTCAATAAGAAGTGAAAATACCCTGTTACGCACCCAAGGGCAGAAACTATAACTGCACGATTGATAGCCCTTGAGATTTTGCCATTTCGGCTTGTGGGAACAGAGGCTTTCTGCGACCTTTTGGCGGTGTGAGCAAATGAATGTATTAAACTCCTTAGCAGGTTATGCCCTGTTGCTTATGCTACCATTTTTTAATAAAAAGCTGTTGGGAGCTGTTGGGAGAACCTTGTGATGCTTAAGGCCCTGTCACACACAGAGATAAATCTGTGGCAGATCTGTGGTTGCAGTGAAATTGTGGACAATCAGTGCCAGGTTTGTGGCTGTGTACAAATGGAACAATATGTCCATGATTTCACTGCAATCACAGATCTGCCAAAGATTTATCTCTGTGTGTGACGGGGCCTTTAGCTACGTGGTTTCTGAACCACTACACCCTAGGGGAACTGAATGTATTAAACTTCTTGGCATGTTATGCCCTGTTGCTTATCCTACCATTTTTTTTTTAAAATAAGCTGTTGGGAGCTGTTGGGAGTAATTTCGGATGCTGTGCTACATGGTCTGTGAATCATTCCCCCTTGAGGAAATGGAATTTTTTGAAATCCTTGGTGTTAGCTAGTGGAATAAAGCCTGTGTTCCAGAGTGAAACAACTGCCACTTCCATGGTGCTGCATGCTTCACAAACTGTGGTCTAGGAAGCAGGTGATGATGCCTCCTGCTCCCAACCTGCTTTTGGTCAGATGCACTCATCATCAATGACATCAGCTTCGATGTCCCAGCGTGGCGTTCATTTGTCCATAAAACATACATTTCTGAATCATTTGAATAGAATTTGAATAGAGGGCCACTGGAGCTGGTGGTGTTGGTTGAGGAGGAGGAGGAAGAGGGCAAGGCCAACATCCAAATTGCCACATTGGCAATAGCACTGTAAAGTGTTATGGAGTACGTATTCCAACTTTCACACTAATGATATAGGGGATGCAGAAAACTACAAATGACTGCGATCCCTCCCCAATGTATGTTACAGGGCCCACCTGAGAGCCCTAAGAAGTCTGAGATTTGAGAACAGCCAGTGGCTCTTAGAGGGCCACTGGAGCCCGTGGTGCTGGTGGAGGAAGAGGAGGGCAAGGTCAACATCCCAGCGGGCACATTGTAGCTGACCTTTTAAAGTGCTGTCAAATATGTCCCAAAAAAGGAGGTGTGAGACAGACACCAATATAATCTATAAGTTACAGCCCTATCTAATCGAAAAAGGAAAAATGTAAAAAACGAAACGTGTGAACATATGCTAAAGTGTTTTTTTTGGGAGATCGGCGCTTGATTTGACGTTTTATAACAGTTATTAGGCACTAGAAACTGTTTCTTAGCAATTTCCCCTCTTTTACTTTGGTTTGAGAGCTGTTCTGGCGACTACGTAAACGCGGTGTGCTGCTCTGACCACATTATTCAAAGACACCAGAAATTCAGTGAGGTACCTTCTACAGGCTGTGCCTATGCTGTTTCAGCCTTTTCCCATCCATTTCAGCTTTTTCCTTAGTCACCACAGGTCACCGACAGGTCCGACGTAAAATTATTCTGGTTTCCCATAGACTAAAGGCGGCGTTACACGCTACGATATATCATGTGATCGCATGAGTTATCGCACCCGCCCCCGTCTTTTGTGCGTCACGGGCAATTCGTTGCCTGTGGCGCACAATGTCGTTAACCCCCGTCACACGTACTTACCTCCCTAACAACGTCGCTTTGGGTGGCGAACATCCTCTTCTTGAAGGGGGTGGGATGTTTGGCGTCACAGCGACGTCAAACAGCGGCCGCCCAATAGAAGCGGAGGGGCGGAGATGAGCGGCCGGAACACCCCGCCCACCTCCTTCGTTCCTCATTGCCGGCGGGACGCAGGTAAGCTGTGTTCGTCGTTCCCGGGATGTCACAAGTAGTGATGTGTGCTGCCTCAGGAACGATGAACAACCAGTGCAGAAGGAGGAACGACATTATGAAAATGAACGACATGTCAACGAGCAACGATAAGGTGAGTATTTTTGCTCGTTAACAGTCGTCCAGAGGTGTCACACGCTACGACATCTCTAACAATGCTGGATGTGCATCACAAATTCCGTGATCCCAACGACATATCGTTAGATATATCGTAGCGTGTGACGGTGCCTTTACATTGGGGGGTCCAATATTCGTGAATACTCGAATAGTGGCGAGGTATTTGCCGGATATCCGTCGAAGTGAATAATAGGGTATTTGATCATCCCTATTAGTTACATTGATCACAAAAGTAGCAAAAACACAAGAAAAAAACGCAACTAAACTGCAGCAAAAAACATAGCTACACTTTTTCCACTCTCATTGCTTTTAATAGTGAAAAAAGCAGCAAAACCCTGAAAGAACTGACAATAATGCTTCGTGTAAAAACAAAGCAAAAATGCAGCAGTGTTGCATTTCAATCAGGAAAAAAAACAAGTGTGTATGTGTGATTTCTGGAATCTCATTGGTGTTGCCGCACTGTAAAAAGCAGCTTTTTATTTATATATATATATATATATATATATATATATATATATGTATATAAAACGTACAATATAATATAGTAGATCACAGATTCAAATCCCATAGGGTGTTTAAGCGGAAAAATATTACATAAAATCCATAAAAGGTTACTATTCACCCTTCTTTTAGGCATCTAAAGTAAAAAAGTGAAAAGTAATCAAATTTGGCATTGCTGTGTCCATAAAAGTCTAATCTATCAAAATATGAAATTACTTTACCCATAAGACCAAGCATCACAAAGAAAAAAAAGCTGAAGTTACAGAGTTGCCAATTTTTGGTACTTGCAAGTCCCTCAATAATGCAATATAAAGAGATTACAATGTCTTACGTATACCAAAATGAATGCAATATAAACTACCACTTAGCACACAAAAAAACAAACCCTCCTAAATCTCCATTGAATAAAAAATAAAAAAGATAATAAAAGATACGGGTTTCAGAATTGTTTTCCTTTATACTGTTTGAACCTCTTTTGAATCATTAAAATAATGGATATTTATATCAGTCTGTAATTATATTGACCTAAAGAATCATACTGACAGATCATTGTTACCGAACAATAAATACCATAAAAACAAAACCTAAAAACAGTGGTGGAATCTTACTCCATTTTAGTTCATTTGGATTTTTTCCCCTAATTGTACAGTACATTATATGGTAAAGTGAGCCGTGTCATTCAAAGTTACAATCTCTAACATATGGTTAAGTCAAAGGAAAAGTAAAAAACTCATGACTCTTGGAAGAAGGGAGGAAAAATGAAAAGGAAAAGCAAAAATGAAGCAAAGGAATTCCCACTTCCCATTAATTAAGCAAATATTTGAATTAATTTATATCTATGTAATTATGTATCCAAGTTATCATTAGCACATACAGTCAGGGCCAGAAATATTTGGACAGTGACACAAGTTTTGTTATTTTAGCTGTTTACAAAAACATGTTCAGAAATACAATTATATATATAATATGGGCTGAAAGTGCACACTCCCAGCTGCAATATGAGAATTTTCACATCCAAATCGGAGAAAGGGTTTAGAAATCATAGCTCTGTAATGCATAGCCTCCTCTTTTTCAAGGGACCAAAAGTAATTGGACAAGGGACTCTAAGGGCTGCAATTAACTCTGAAGGCGTCTCCCTCGTTAACCTGTAATCAATAAAGTAGTTAAAAGGTCTGGGGTTGATTACAGGTGTGTGGTTTTGCATTTGGAAGTTGTTGCTGTGACCAGACAACATGCGGTCTAAGGAACTCTCAATTGAGGTGAAGCAGAACATCCTGAGGCTGAAAAAAAAGAAAAAATCCATCAGAGAGATAGCAGACATGCTTGGAGTAGCAAAATCAACAGTCGGGTACATTCTGAGAAAAAAGGAATTGACTGGTGAGCTTGGGAACTCAAAAAGGCCTGGGCGTCCACGGATGACAACAGTGCTGGATGATTGCCGCATACTTTCTTTGGTGAAGAAGAACCCGTTCACAACATCAACTGAAGTCCAGAACACTCTCAGTGAAGTAGGTGTATCTGTCTCTAAGTCAACAGTAAAGATAAGACTCCATGAAAGTAAATACAAAGGGTTCACATCTAGATGCAAACCATTCATCAATTCCAAAAATAGACAGGCCAGAGTTAAATTTGCTGAAAAACACCTCATGAAGCCAGCTCAGTTCTGGAAAAGTATTCTATGGACATATGAGACAAAGATCAACCTGTACCAGAATGATGGGAAGAAAAAAGTTTGGAGAAGAAAGGGAACGGCACATGATCCAAGGCACACCACATCCTCTGTAAAACATGGTGGAGGCAACGTGATGGCATAGGCATGCATGGCTTTCAATGGCACTGGGTCACTTGTGTTTATTGATGACATAACAGCAGACAAGAGTAGCCGGATGAATTCTGAAGTGTACCGGGATATACTTTCAGCCCAGATTCAGCCAAATGCCGCAAAGTTGATCAGACGGCGCTTCATAGTACAGATGGACAATGACCCCAAGCATACAGCCAAAGCTACCCAGGAGTTCATGAGTGCAAAAAAGTGGAACAATCTGCAATGGCCAAGTCAATCACCAGATCTTAACCCAATTGAGCATGCATTTCACTTGCTCAAATCCAGACTTAAGACGGAAAGACCCACAAACAAGCAAGACCTGAAGGCTGCGGCTGTAAAGGCCTGGCAAAGCATTAAGAAGGAGGAAGCCCAGCGTTTGGTGATGTCCATGGGTTCCAGACTTAAGGCAGTGATTGCCTCCAAAGGATTCGCAACAAAATATTGAAAATAAAAATATTTTGTTTGGGTTTGGTTTATTTGTCCAATTACTTTTGACCTCCTAAAATGTGGAGTGTTTGTAAAGAAATGTGTACAATTCCTACAATTTCTATCAGATATTTTTGTTCAAACCTTCAAATTAAACGTTACAATCTGCAATTGAATTCTGTTGTAGAGATTTCATTTCAAATCCAATGTGGTGGCATGCAGAGCCCAACTCGCGAAAATTGTGTCACTGTCCAAATATTTCTGGACCTAACTGTACTTCTAGAGGGCTCTGTTTTTTAGCAGTTGTAAAACTCTTTCTATTTTGGAGATTTATTTCATGTCCGCTCTATTTTTGGCCAGCTAGTTTACAACTGTGGTTTCTAATTAGGCGTGAGATGAAATAGGAGCATGGAGGCTTTACGTACATGTTAGTAGCAGCTCTCTCAATCGAAAGCTTTAGAATACACTAAAATGATCCTCTCACTTTGGCAGTTTTTTTTTAGCTCAGGAACAAGGACTCCCTTTTTCTGTTATATATGAAACATCGAACTTCTGATCAAATCATAACATACATTAGAAGGCCTTGTACATTTCTATCTCAGATGTTATTTCGGTGCTCAGATTAAATTACCAGAGAGATTCCCCCCTGAGAGTCAGACTGGTATCCACAGACAAGCACTGATATTTCTTAACGTAGTCCTATATTAACAATGAATCCTTTTTCTCCTAATTTATTTAAAACTAGTCCGTTTCTAGTTGTTGGCATGCTTAATCAAAAAGAAAACATACAGTAGCGAATAAACACATTCATCTTACTTCCAGTCAGTGGTCAGGGTACCTTGCTCAAGTCGGGTCACTGCATTAGATTTCAAGAAGATATTTGAAACTTATTAGCTCAAGGCATATAACTATTTGACTTTTTTTTTAAAGAAGTGACTTAACCTTTTCCTATCCTGAGTCCCCCCGGGGGGGACATTCTAAATAATCTGTTAAGCTCATTTGTCCCCTGGCAGGGGACATCAATATATCATACGCATTTTACTGTCGTCTTCTGCCAATGGGTTTGAGCAGATTCCTTAAAGGTTTCTATAAGGTGAATAACACTGACAATGAAGATTTTGCTTCATGAACACTTTTGAGTGTATCTTATGTATTTTGACCTGCTGATCATGAAAATCATCTTGAATTTTTCCTGTCACGTACTGTTGTTTTCGTATGTCGTGAAACTGAAATGACACAGAGGGGAGGCACAAATGGTGTCTTATCCAGTGGTGCCAGAAAGAATTTAATTAGGTGCACTAACCTGGTGCGGTTGTGTTATAGACATAACCACTATAACCGCGTGTTGAGGACAGCTGCTGCAGAACCCAAGAAGATAGCGTTGGAGGAAATGGAAGAAAAGGGTTAATCCGAGCTGCCAGAAGAAGATCATTGAATATCAATGGGGATTAAGACATCAGATTTCATTGTTCTACTCGTTTCGGAGCTGTATAACCTTTTTTTCAGGAACAAAAATCAATAATGAACATATAATGAATATAATTGGTTGAAAATGGGTTAACAAGAGCATTTTTCCGGAAGATTCCCCCAGAAGGGTTGGGAGGAGGCTGCAAAATCACTGAAATGGATGGAAACAGCACTCAAATGGAATGGGAACAGCATGGGCAAGTAACCTGAACTCCCAGGTTGCTGCTGGGAACTAACTAAATAATTAATTTTAAAAAAGCATGTGAGGGCCCTCCATTTTTGATAACCAGCCAAGGTAAAGCAGACAGCTGCAGGCTGGTATTAGGCTGGGAAGGTCCATAGATATTGTCCTCTTCCAAGCCTTAAAATACAAGTCTGCAGCCGCTGCAAAAATGGAACATTAGATGTGCCAATTCGGGTGCTTTGCCCTGCTCTGATGCGGTGACAATTGGGGTAATATTTTTGGGTGTGGACGTCGTGGAAACACTATGGACTACGTCAGAGCTGCAGGGATTGTTGGATTGTTTTTAATGAATAAATTGGTGTACAAGGGACTGTCTATTGTTTTTATTTCTTTAACTTGCTTTATATCCTTCAGATTTTCCATTTGTGGATTACTTTGGATTCAGTGGACTACTTCAGATCTTTTTTTTTCTTTTTTAAATTGGTGAACCAGGGCAAGAGTAGGGGAGAGTTTTTAAAATAAAATATTTGTGTGTGTGTGTGTTTTATTATGTTTATACTTACTGGGTTAGTAATGGGATTATCTGATAGATACCTCTCCATTACTAAGCCCAGTGTTTGATGCCAGTAGACATTACACAGCTAACATCAACCCATAAAAATATTAAACAAAATATATATTATTATCAGCTCACCAAGCCTGCTGCAGACCTATAGTCGTCCTGTGGGAGATGATCAGCGCACGGATGGTCAGAAGTCACCAAGTAGAAATAGAATGTAAATCCAGCGCAATCACATGAATTTTTTAAAAAAGTTATCTTCTTTATTATTGATTTTCCATAAAAAAACCTACATGCCCTTATAATGGCGAATTTATCAAAAACTGGAATGGAATATTGAGTGACTGTTCCCTAAAATTAATGAACCTCATTGTGAAGCAAGAAGAGACTGAATTGATAATATTGAAAGATAATATAAAGAAAATTCGGGACTCTCTTAGAAGCTACACATTGCAGGAAGAGTATAAAAATGCACATGATAAGATTCAAGTGAAGCTGGCTAAATTAGAAACTAATATCATGGATCTCAAAAAAAGAAAATTTACCAGAGATACCAACGATTATGCACGTGATGAGGTATATAATTGGGGAAAAAGACCTCGCCCAATCCTCAAGAAAAATCATTATAGTAATGGCAATAGAGTGAGTTTTGATGATTCCAGCTCTTCAGTGTATAACTCTTCCTTTGCTGCATCAGAGGGAACCTCAGATAATTCCATCCCAGCCCAGGAGTATAATAACTTCTCTACAAGATCGAAAACTTATAATAAGAATAAAAACAGGAATAAAAATGGACCCCCCCAAAAAACGCGGAAGGCGCGGTGGGAGGAAGCATAAGAAAGCAGCATTAGCGATACATAATCCTGATTCTGAGGACTTGAATCTCCCTATATGGAACTTATCCAGCTATATATTATCTGAAGCACAAATTTCCCTTCTTTCTAGAGGACTTGGTTTTTGCCCAACTGTGGACTTTGATATCTTCCAAACAATTCTTGATGTAAACAAATTTTCACGCAATATTACGTTAAAGTGTCATTTTGAAAATGATGGGATTGTTTTTGTTGATTTTGATGACACTGTGTGATTCTTTTAAGTATAATAACAGCACGAACTATCCATTGTTCTATGAGCAGAAATCACTACAGTGCCTCAGACAATTAAAAAGTGAATCCAATACTATAGAGGATACTAACAAAATGGTTGCTTCATTTCCTACCAGTAATCCTTGTTTTTATCCCATCAAATCACGTCCTAAAATATTTAATGTATATCAGGAATTGGTTGTTGGTGATCTTATAGATTTAAAAAATAATGTGAAAAAAACTAATGACAATTTAAAAAAAGCAGAACGTCTTGCCTTAAAACAGCTACAGGATAATAAAGATCTAATAATTAGAAAGGCAGATAAGGGGGGAGCAATTGTTCTTTTAAATGCTGGACTGTATGAGAAAATTAATCTCCAAGATCTAGAAAATGTTGATACCTATTTGGAGATTAATCATAATCCAACTGATAATTTCAACTCCCTTTTGAGTAAGCTTTTGGAAGAAGGTTTGGTTATGGGAGTAATGGATGATAAAATGAGAGATTACTTATACGTGTCCACCCCTGTTCTGCCCATTTACCACTCACTCCCTAAGATACATAAGAATGTGTTTCCTCCCCCAATGAGACCGATTGTCACGGGAATCGGGTCATTGGGGGAGAATCTTGGGGGGTGGGTGGATCACCATCTACAACCTTTAGTTTATGATATTCCTGGTTTCCTAAAAGACACCAAGGAAGTGGTAAAAGCACTTGATAATTTCCCATGGAAGTCAACGTACCAATGGCTCAGCTGTGATGTGGTTTCACTTTACCCCTCCATCCCCCACCATATAGCATTACGTTGCCTCACGGACCACCTTAATAAATATAGCCAATATGATAACAATCTAAAAACTTTTTTAATTTCAGCGGTAGAATTTCTGCTGAAATATAACTATTTTTACTTTAATGGAAGATTCTTTTTGCAAAGACGCGGAGTGAGTATGAGGGCTCGTTCTCCCCATCTTTAGCAAATTTGGTAATGGCCAGGTGGGAGGAAGATATGCTTTATAATGAAGAAAATCCTTTTTGTAAAAATCTATTATGGTATGGGAGATACCTGGACGATCTTTTGATCGTCTGGGTAGGCTCAGACGCTGAGATTGCAGATTTCATATGTTATATTAACAATAACGATTTTAATCTCAAATTTACATCATATTCAAATTCTAGGGATATTAATTTTTTGGATATTTCCTTGAAAATAAAAAATGATAAAGTTAATATTACACCATTTAGGAAATCCACTGCGACAAACTCCATTCTAAAAGCCTCCTCCTGCCATATGCCACATACCATAAAAAACATCCCAGTAGGTGAACTTACTCGCATTAAACGTAATTGTACGGACATTGAGGATTATAAAAAACATGAAAAAATGACATGTGAACGATTGTCATATAGAGGTTATCCAGCTTGGTCCTTAAATAGAGCGAAATCTATAATGGGGGAAACTGATCGTAATAGACTCCTGTTTGCTGATAAAAATGAAAATAAAAATAAAAATAAAAGTAAGAACATTAATAATAGAAATTTAGTTTTTACCACTAATTATAGCCTGCAATATAATAAAATTGCTGAAATAATAAAGAAATATTTACCAGTTCTAAATGAGGACCTGAAACTGAAAAGAATTTTAAGTAATGGTGCACACTGCATTGCAAAAAAAGCGCCTACATTGGCTAATCTGCTTTCACCAAGTCTGTACTTGGGAGAGGGTACTAACAGGTTAAAGAAAACTTGGTTGAATGCGGATGGCTTTTATAAATGCGGTGCGAACCGATGCAAAACTTGCAGATATGTTAAAAATGATAAAAACTTTACCTCAAGCCACAATAAAAAAGAATATTCGATTAAAAACTATATTAATTGTAACACAGAGTATGTAGTGTATTCAATAGTTTGTACTTTGTGTGTTACTCAATATATAGGATGTACAAGTGGCCCTTTAAAGGTGAGAATCAGGAGACATATTTTGGATGCTGGGAATCCTAATGCATTAGCCGCATCTGCGGTTTCAAAGCATTTCAGCGATATACATGGAGGCAATTTAAATAGCATGGAAGTCATGGGGATAGAAAAGGTAACAAAACCGCTGCTGGGTGGAGATCACAAAAGGAAACTTCTCAACCGAGAAACCTTCTGGATCTTCACCCTGGAAAGTAGATATCCCCATGGCTTAAACAGTAGACAGGATTTAATCTTGCATTATTGATCTATTTTATTAAACTAATTTCTGGTTTACTCTTCATTATGGAATCTTTTATGATGAAATTTGACATCTATAAAATTGGAAGATAAAATATGAATTATGATGTCTATATTTATATAAATGATAAGGTTTCATTCCCTCCATCTGGGATATAATCACCATGATTCCTAATATTACTCACAATGTTTAAATATGGTATTCTATATATTTGTATATATGTTTTTAATTATGTATGTATACCTCTTTGTATCAGCCCCCTTATAGTTAACCTCACAGGTGAACAATTAACTTTGGGTGGATTGCCTTCTTAAAGAAGGATTTGGTCAGTCTTGGTTCAGACCATGATTAAGACAGTTTGTTGAAACGCGTCGCTCTGACCTGGGCACATCTATATTTTTTATGCTGCATGTACCTGCTTGGATTTTATGGAAAATCAATAATAAAGAAGATAACTTTTTTAAAAAATTCATGTGATTGCGCTGGATTTACATTCTATTTCTACATAAAAATATTACTCCTATTGCCACAACACCAGGGCTATAAGGAAGCCATTTTCACAAGTGCTGTTGCTTAACCATAACCCTTCCATTCGGGATATGTTTTCTTCATTTTTCTTGCCCAGATGTAGGAATTTGCATTTCTCCCTGTTAAAAACCTTTATGTTAGTTGCTTCCCGTTGTTTCAGCTTGTTTCGAGGTTTCTGAATACTCTCTCTTCTCTAGTATTAGCTATCCATCCTAGCTTTGTGTCATCGGCAAATTTTATCCTTTTACCCTTAATTCCTTCATCTAAATCTTTAATAAAGATGTTGAACAACACAGGACACAGAACAGAGCCCTGTGATACCCCATTTGAAATATTCTTGCTCGGTGGCTCAGTGGATAGCACTGCAGTCTTGCAGCGCTGGGGTCCAGGGTTCAATTCCCACAAATGGCAACATCTGCAAGGAGTTTGTATGTTCTCCCCGTGTTTGCGTAGGTATCCTCCGGGTACTTCGGTTTCCTCCCACACCCCAAAAGACATACTGATAGGGAATCTAGATTGTGAGCCACAAAGGGGACAGTATTGTCAATGTATGTAAAGCGCCATGGAATTAATAGCGCTATATAAATGAATAAATATTATATTATTATTAACTGGATGTGCAGGCATTTATGACCTCTTTTTGGGTCCCATCACTAAGGCAGTTATGAATCCACCTAACAGTTGCCTTGTTCATTACATACTTGGTCATTTTTTCAATAAGGATGGTATGAAATACTGACACGGGTGTGTCACGGTTCTGAAGATCTCAGCATTTGGCTACACAAACTGTAAATGATATCCTATATAATTTCTCTGCTTTTGTTTTAGGACCCTGTGGATATCTTCACCTTTTAGCTGTTAATAATCATCACTTCCCCTTGTGTCCTTAAATCGAGATGAGCGATCCTCAGGTTCAAGGCTCAAGGCTCATAGGACGGGCTTGGAAAATCTCCCTGGTGAGTATCGCCCTGTGCTGGAGCATTGTGCGTGCTGCGGGAAGTGTGAGATTGGCTCAAATTTGACTTAAAAAAATAAAAAAAACCCAAGAAAACACAGTATGCCCCCCTCTGTACTCGCTGGTGATAGAGTTATATTCTTAGACAAGCCTTGGATACAAGCAGTCGGCTTGTATTTATTTGAAGAAATGTTGTTGTTGTTTGTTCTGTTCCTCTCTCTGAGTCTTCTTCTTGGAGATATGTTATTTGTTTACTTCCCCCTGTTTGTGCTCATTGTGTCTTTTTTAGAGCTTAGTGGGGTTAACTAAGGACTCAATCCATCCACTCCTTACCTAGGACCCAGTTCAGGTTCAGCCAGGGCCAAATATCCTGCTTGGCGCATAGGTGTAGAACCTATCTAGGTTGGTCAGAGGAGCCAGGGACCAGCGGAAGGTTTGGTCAGGGGTCACCATCTCCCCCTTCCCTAGACACAGAGTTTCTCTTCTCTTCCCTTCCCTGTCACCATACGCGTGGTACTTCCCCAAGCCTGAGTTACAGATACTTTCTCAAATGGTTTCCTGAAGTCAAGATATACAATATATACTGTTTTACCGTGATCCACCCAGTCAGTGATTTTGTCATAGCAGGAAATTAAGTTAGTCTGACAAGAATTATTAGTTACAAACTCATTCTGGCTTTGCTTAAACACTTCATTCTCATCCAGGTACTTGCATATATGTTACATAGTTACTAAGGTTGAAAAAAGACCTAAGTCCATCTAGTTCAACCTTCCTCCACCAGTTCTACATTTGGTCACTAAGTCATTTATAACCAACAATGTTTTGTGTACTGAGGAAATCATCCAGCCCTTTTTTAAAAGCTGTTATAGTATCTGCCATTACTACCTCTTGTGGTAGGGCATTCCGCAGTCTGACTGCTCTAACTGTAAAGAACCCTTTCCTATTTAGCTGTCCGAATCGCTTTTCTTCCACTCGCAGTGAGTGCCCCCTGGTCCTTAGTATTGTCTTTGGCAGAAATAAGTCACATGCCAGTCCTTTATATTGACCACACATGTATTTATACATATAAATGAAATCTCCTATGAGACGTCTTTTTTCTAAGCTAAACATATCTAACTTTTTCAACCTGTCATCATATGGGAGGTCTTCCATTTCTTGTAGTAGTCTAGTTGCCTGCCTTTGAACTGACTCTAACCTCTGAATGTCCTTTTTAAAATGTAGAGCCCAAAACTGTATCCCATATTCCAGATGTAGCCTTACAAGTGGTTTATAGAGGGGTAACAATACGTTGGGATCACGGGATCTAATCTCTCTTTTTATACACCCTAGAATCTTGTTTTCCTTTGCAGCTGCTGCTTGACATTGAGTGCTGCTGCTCAGCTTATTTGTAATGAGAATACCTAAGGGGTGCTTCACACACAGCGAGCTCACTGCCGAGATCGCTGCTGAGTCACGCTTTTTGTGACGCAGCAGTGACCTCATTAGCGATCTCGCTGTGTGTGACACTGAGCAGCGATCTGGCCCCTGCTGCGAGATCGCTGCTCGTTACACACAGCCCTGGTTCGTTTTCTTCAAAGGCGCTCTCCCACTGTCACACACAGATCGCTGTGTGTGACAGCGAGAGAGCGACAAATGAAGCGAGCAGGGAGCAGGAGCCGGCGTCTGACAGCTGAGGTAAGCTTGTATCCAAGATAAACATCGGGTAACCAAGGTGGTTACCCGATATTTACCTTAGTTACCAGCCTCTGCAGCTCTCACGCTGCCTGTGCTGCCGGCTCCGGCTCTCTGCACATGTAGCTGCTGTACACATCGGGTTAATTAACCCGATGTGTACAGCAGCTAGGAGAGCAAGGAGCCAGCGCTCAGTGTGCGCGGCTCCCTGCTCCCTGCACACACTGCTAAGCGGTGTGGGCTGGTAACTAATGTAAACATCGGGTAACCATACCCGATGTTTACCTTAGTTACCAGTCTCCGCAGCTTCCAGACGGTGGCTCCGTGCAAGCGCAGCGTCGCTTGCACGTCGCTGCTGCCTGGGGGCTGTTCACTGGTCGCTGGTGAGATCTGCCTGTTTGACAGCTCACCAGCGACCATGTAGCGATGCAGCAGCGATCCTGACCAGGTCAGATCGCTGGTCGGATCGCTGCTGCATCGCTAAGTGTGAAGGTACCCTAAGTCCTTCTCCTGTTCTGTAGTCCCGAGTTTACTTCCATTTAATGTATACGCAGTTATAGGATTACTCCGTCCTAGGTGCATTACTTTACATTCATCAACATTAAATCTCATTTGCCAAGTATCTGCCCATTCTGACATCTTATCCAGATCTTTTTGTAATATTGTACTATCAAGGTCAGTTTTTATTATCCTACATAGTTTGGTGTCATCAACAAAGACTGACACTTTACTATCAATCCCATCCACAAGGTCATTAATAAAAAGATTAAAAAGAATTGGTCCTAGCACAGATCCCTGCGGCACCCCACTGATGACTATAGCCCATTTAGAGAATGTACCATTTATGACTACTCTTTGTTTCCTATCTTTTAGCCAATTCCTTACCCAGTTGCATATAGTTTCCCCTAGTCCTTGCTTCTGGAGCTTTAGTATAAGACTATTATGTGGTACAGTATCAAATGCTTTTGCAAAGTCCAAATAAATCACATCAGCTGCATTACCAATATCCAGGTTTACACTTGCCCCCTCATAGAACCCCAACAGGTTGGTTAGACACGACTTATCTTTCATGAATCCATGCTATCTGTCAGTTATTATATTATTTTCTGCAACATATTTTTGCATGTCATCCCTTAAAATGCCCTCAAAAACTTTGCATACTACTGATGTCAGGTTTACTGGAAGGTAGTTGCCTGGATCTATCCTTTTACCTTTCTTAAATATCGGTACGACATCAGCAATCCTCCAATCCTGAGGCACCAACCCTGTTACAAGCGAGTCTAAAAAAATGAGATACAGCGGTCTGTCAATTACGGAGCTCAATTCCCTCAATATTCATGAATGAATGCCATCTGGCCCTGGGGATTTGTCAATGTTTAATTTACTCAGACGTAGGCGTACTTCTTCTTGTGTTAAATGAATTATATCGGGTGGTGAACTTTGATTTTCCACTTGTTGAATGATCCCTGGTACAGTCAGTTCCTTGGTGAACACAGATGAGAAATGCATATTTAATATCTCAGGCTTTTGTTTGTCCTCTATAACTAACTTGTTATTATATTTTAAGGGGCCAATACTATCCTTTGTTTTCCTTTTGGCATTAATGTATTTATGAAAGATTTTGGGATTTATTTTAATGTCACTGGCGATTTTTGTTTCAGTAGCTAGTTTTGCTTGTTTGATTTCTTTTTTGCATTTCCTATTGATATCTTTATACTCCTGAAATGCTATTTCTGTATTCTCAGCCTTCAAGATTTTAAACGCTCTTTTTGTTTTATTATACTTTGACAGTCTTATTTATCCATAGTGGTTTCTTTTTATTCCAGGACATTTTATTACCAGAGGGTATACGTTTTTTACAGGACTCTAGCAGTATATCCTTAAACGTTCCCCATTTATGTTCAGTATCCCCAGTTACCATGACTTTGTCCCAATCTACACATTTAAGCTCTTCCCTTAATTTGCTGAAATCAGCTTTCCTAATATTCCAGGTTTTAGAATTTCCCCTTTGAAATGTTCTATTGAATATTACGTTGAATCTTACCATATTATGATCGCTGGTGCCCAAGTGCTCCTGGACCTGTAGATCTGAAATTGTATCTGGTCTATTTGACAGGACCAGATCTAGCAAATTATCTCCCCTCGTCGGTTCATCTACCATCTGAGAGAGGGAATGGTCTTGAATGGTAAATAAGAATTTACAGCTTTTAGCACAACCAGAAGATTCTATGTCCCACTGTATGTCTGGATAGTTGAAATCCCCCATAATAAGAACCCTATTATTATTATTATTATTAGCTGCCTTTTCAATTTGTTCCAGTATTTCACCCTCTATTTGTTCAGGTATGTTAGGGGGCTTATAGCAAACTCCAATTAACATTTTTCCATTATTCCCCTCCCCATGTATATTTACCCATACTAACTCTACATTGTTGCAGTTCCCCCCAATGTCATCATTCAACACAGGTCCTAGGTTAGATTTGATAAATATACACACCCCACCACCTTTTTTGTCTTTCCTGTCCCTCCTAAATGTACTATAACCCTGTATGTTTGTCACTCAGTCATGGCTTTCATCCAGCCAGGTTTCCGTAATGCCCACCACATCATAATCCATGGTTGACATAGGAGTCTCCAATTCATTCATTTTGTTTGCAAGACTTCTTGCATTTGCCAGTAGACATTTAATCCTATTAACACCTTTATTACTCCTAGCCTCCCTATGTTCCTTGCATGTCCCATCCCCCCCTAATCCTTCATTGACCCCTACCGTCTTACTGTCTCTATCTGCTCTATCTATCCCCTTTTTTGCTCCACTACCCTCCCTCCCCCCAGATCCTAGTTTAAAAGCTCCTCTATCCGTCTGACCATTTTCTCCCCCAGCACAGCTGCACCTTCCCCATTGAGGTGCAGCCTGTCCCTACTGTAGAGCCTGTAGCTGACTGAGAAGTCAGCCCAGTTCTCCATGAACCCGAACCCTTCCTTCCTGCACCAATTTCTAAGCCACATATTTATCTCCCTAAGCTCCCACTGTCTTTCTAGTGACGCTCGTGGCACCGGTAGAATTTCTGAAAACACCACCTTGGAGGTCCTGGACTTCAGCTTCTCTCCTAGTTCCATGTAATCATTTTTAAGGACCTTCCACCTACCTCTAACTTTGTCATTAGTACCAATGTGCACCATGACCGCTGGGTTTTCCCCAGCCCCACCCAGCAATCTGTCTAAACGATCCGCAATATGCCGAACCCGAGCACCCGGCAGACAACACACTGTTCGGCATTCACGGTCTCGGCGACAGATGACCCTGTCTGTCCGCCTAATTATAGTGTCCCCTACCACCAACATCTGTCTGGGCTTTGCTGCACTCCTATTTCCCTCCTTCCTACAGCAGTTGTTTTCCTGGTTGCTAGGAGCAACGTCCTGCTGTAGTGACCCTAGTCCTGGCCCTTCATTCCTAATATCAGCCAAACAGGCATATTTACTAGGTTGTGCCAGGTCAGGACTAGGCTCCCTGACACTTTTTCCCCTACCTCTTCTTCTAACTGTTACCCAGCTACCTACCTCTGTCTCCTGATCTTCTCCACGTCCACCCTCCTCCATATCACCGGCCCCAGCTAGCAAAAGCTCAGTGAGCTCTAAACTCCTCTCCAGGTTTGCAATGCCCCTGAGTGTTGCAAGCTGCTTATTTAGATCAGTTACATTGGCTTCCAAATAAGCAACATGCTTGCATCGAGTGCAGACATATTCACCCTCGAACGGCTGCTCAAGGAATACATACATCTGACAAGATACACACCTGGTAGCATTGTCCATGGAGCACCTATTAAATGGGGATAAACGTTAAAGTAGAAAAACAAGAAAAAAAACAAAACAAAAAAAAACAATGGGAAACGTATAAGGATAAATTCAAACTATGTTCTTGTGTCAAACTATGAAATTGTGTTTAAACTATGCTACACTTATCTTCAATCCCCGCACACTTTGCTTCAGTACCTCGCACGCTCAGCACCTTGCTTGCTCTGGCTGGTTTATATAGTTCTACAAGGACTTCCAGAAGCTGCCAGAAGCTTCTAGAAACAGGTGTGACTAATACTACTGATTAAATCCCAAGACAAACTTTTTTTTTTTTGTTTTTTTTAACAGTATCACAGACAAACAGACAAACAATTCCCTAATGAAATTAAACCATTACCGTTATCACCACTATGAAATTGTGTTTAAACTATGCCACAGGTATCTTCAATCCCCGCACACTTTGCTTCAGTACCTCGCATGCTCAGCACCTCGCTTGCTCTGGCTGGTTTATATAGTTCTACAAGGACTTCCAGAAGCTGCCAGAAGCTTCTAGAAACAGGTGTGACTAATACTACTAATTAAATCCCAAGACAAACTTTTCTTTTTGTTTTTTTTAACAGTATCACAGACAAACAGACAAACAATTCCCTAATGAAATTAAACCATTACGCATGCTCGCTGTTGTTAAAATATTTGTTCAGAGATCTTTCCTGGTATAGAAGTCAGGCTCACAGGCCTATAGTTCTTTGGATCCACCTATTTCCCGTTGATGAAGATAGGGACAACATTTTCTCTTCTCCAGTCTCCTGGGACTTCTGTTCTCCAAGAATTTTCAGAATGTGAAGTGTGGTTCAGAAATTTTCTCTGCTATCTCCTTCAGTTCCCTGGGGTGTAATTCATCTTGACCTGGAGGCTTAAATTAATTTATGTTTGCTAAGTATTCCCTCACTATCTCTCAGTTTATAGACATACATTTTATTACATGCTTCCTATTCTTCCCTTTTTTAAGGATTTTTAACGATTTTGCTTTGAGAATCTCAATGCCCCATTTTATTAGCACTCAACAATCTGGAAGGAGAGATGGATAGTTCTCATTGTAGTATGGGTTGAGAAGGGAGATCAAAAACGAATCAGAATTGGCATATAATGTTAAAACATGGAAAAGGCTGCGAGACCTAAATTGGGTGCACACGCTCTGTATGTTTACAAGTAGCTCGGGCAAATCTGGGTAGGTTTTCAGAAAGCGCTGAACCACTAAATTGAGCACTTTGGCCTGGTCTAGTATATGTGCAAACTTGCCAAGCTTCAGAGCCGCCACCAGGTTCCAGCCATTATCACACAACCATACATGATTGTAGATTAAGTGGCAAGAGTCACAGATCTGTGTGGCCTGTTAGACCTTTGAACAACTCTGCTGTTTGTCACAAAAAGAAATTAGTTTCAGCAGAGTCTGTTGCCATTTCACCAAGGCAGTGCTGCAGTGTTTACAGATTGCAACTGATATGGACAACATGCTCAGAGATGACCACACGGAGATGGAGGGGTAGGAGGAGCAGGTGCAGTAACTGGTGTAAGAGGTGGGCGGAACCCTGACGGAACTAAAGCCACAATCCTTGTCGTCAGTAGCACGTGTGCCATCCCAGGTTCCAACTCTGTACTGGTCTTCACAAAGTTTACCCTGTGTGCCATCAGGCAAATTTAGCATCCCTGGTAGAGATGAACAAACTTTTACTGTTCACATTCACCAATTTCAGACTCGGTATGAGCCTTGTCAACTTTCTTTGGGCTCGGCTTTCCTTTGGTCAACAGTTGGCAATGTTGGGTATGTGTTCGTTTGCAGAAAACCCACTCCCGGCCCCACCATCACAGCCATGTCAAAGATTAACATGGCTGGGATTGGACAGGGAAATCATTGTAAAAAAAGGAAGGAAAAGGATTAAAGCATACTTACCAAGTCTCCCCGCGGCTGTAACTGCTCCCGCGGCTATAACTGCTTCTGCGGCTGTACTTCCAGGGCCACTGATAATCCCTCATCCATATTCACTGCAACTATATTGTGCCTTGCTGCTATATTTTTCTTTCTTTACATGTACTTACCTACCTAGCATTACTTGTTCTTTTTGGCAGGTGTTGAATAATTGGGTTTGAAGAGATTGTTAAAAGTTAATTATAGTGTTGCATAATATAGTAAAATTGTAAAAGAAAAAATTGCAATAGCAATGGACAGGGTAGTAGAAAAAAATTATAATGGCTAAGAAAGTGTAAGTTGCTAGCATCAGAAGAAGTACCACCATAAGGACATGCACCAGCTGTCCAAGGCGTAGTACTACCAAACACAGATCACAACTATATTCCTTTGTTTCCAGTGGGGAGATAGTGTAGCGCGTTTTGGATTATATGGTACAACACTCATCTCAGTATTTTTGGGATAATGTTTGAGTCAGTTTTCTACACAGAACACTCTAGAACACATCAATAAGAGGGATAATTGTTTGACCTTTTTTAATTAAAGAAATAATATAAAAAGTCAGTCAATGCACTGACTTGTAAAACTATTGGTTATTAACCAGTTACATCTTTTTTCTATTGTGAGGACACCTTGACATTATTAAAACTGTATTTGCATATAAGAGATTGAAAAAAGTTTGATACAGTCTTAGGAGACCTCAGAGTGTAATACACATCTAGTCAGATTAATTGTAACACCTGAGATTTGTGGTGAATTTATTTGCTATAAAATAAAATTTTGTAAAACTGATTCAAAGAAAAAGGTAATTGAATGTGTATATCATAAATAGTTAAAAAATGCACCACACTTATATAAAAGTAAAATACTTAATATTATATAATAATATTTATTATCTATTAATTTTATATATATATTTTCCTCACTGTACTATATATATATATATATAGTACAGTGAGGAAAATACAGTAAGTATTTGATTCACTGCTGATTTTGCAAGGTTTCCAACCTACAAAGAATTCAGTTTTCTGTAATTTGTATCATAGGCACACTTCAACTATGAAAGAAAGAGTCCAAAAAAGAAATCCAGACAATCACATTGTATAATTTTTAAATAATTAATTTGCATTTTATTGCATAAAATAAGTATTTCATACAGTAGAAAAACATAATTTAATATTTGGTACAGAGGCCTTCATTTGTAATTGCAGAGGTCAGATATTTCCTGTAGTTCTTCTTGACCAGGTTTGCACACACTGCAGCTGAGATTTTGGGCCACTCCTCCATACAGATCTTTCCCTGATCTCTTGGTTTCAAGTCTGTCACTAGGCAACATTGAATTTCAGCTTCCTCTCTTGATTTTCTATTGGGTTCAGGTCTGAAGACCTTCTAGGCCACTCCAGGGCCTTGAAATGTTTCTTACGGAGACACTCCTTAGTTGTCCTGGTTGTGTGTTTCAGGTAATTGTCATGCTGGAAGACCCAGCCACAAGCCCATCTTCAAAGCTTTTACTGAGAGAATCAGGTTGTTGGACAAAATATTGCGAAACATGATCCCATCCATCCTCCCTTCAATACTGTGCAGTTGTCCTGGCCCCTTTGCAGAAAAGCACTCTCAAAGTATGATGTTTCCACCCCCATGCTTCATGGTTGGGACAGTGTTCATCAGGTTGTATTTTTCTTTCTTCTTACTCCTTACAAATATGGCGAGTAGAGATGATACCAAAAATTTCTATTTTGGTTTTACCTGACCATATGACTCCTTTTGATCATCCAGATGGTCATTGTCAAACTTCAATCGAACCTGGTGTGAGCAGGGGAATCTTGCGTGTCCTGGAGGATTTTAATCCATGATGGCGTAGTGTGTTACTAAAGCTAATCTTTGAGGCTGTGTTCTCAGATTTATAGAGGTCATTGATCAAGTCCTCCCATGTAGCTATGAGCTGATTCTTGACCTTTCTCTGAATCATCCTTACCCCATGAGGCTAGATCTTGCATGGAACTCAAGAACAAGTATGATTGCCAGTTATCTTGTGTTTCCTATATTTTATAATAATTGTGCGAACAGTTGTTGCCTTCACCCAGCTGCTTGCCTATTGTCCTGTAGCTCATCTCGGCTTGTGCAGGTCTACAATTTTGTCCCTAGTGTTCTTAAACAGCTCTTTGGTCTTGGCCATGATAGAGAGGTTGGAGTGTTATTTACTGACCAGTGTTGAGCAGCTACTGCCAAGGCTAATAAAATAATAGGATGCATTAAAAGAGGCATAAATGCTCATAAAAAGAACATAGTTTTACCCCTATACAAGTCACTAGTGTAACCACACTTAGAATACTGTGTATGACTTTGGTCTCCGGTGTATAAGAAGGACATAGCTGAGCTAGAGCGAGTGCAGAGAAGAGCAACCAAGGTTGTTAAAGGAATCTGGGAATGCAGTACCAAGACAAGTTATTAAACTTGGGGTTATTCAGTTTGGAAAAACAAAGGCTTAAAGGCGATCTTATTACAATGTACAAATATATGATAGGACAGTACAGAGCTCTCTCTAAAGATCTTTTTACACCTAGGCCTGCAACAGGGACAAGGGGGCATCCACTACGGATAGAGGAAATGGTTGATTCACTACTAAACTATAAGAGAGGCCTGTATGCCTTTCTTGAAAAATATAATATTACTGGTTATGTGCACTATATTCTGTGATGGGGAGTTGATCCACGGAACTAGTCTGATTGCCGAATATGGAGTCGGGAAGGAATTTTTTCACCTAATGTGGTGCCTACTGTCTGCCCCATGGAGTTTTTTGCCTTCCTCTGGATCAACATGTTAGGTTAGATCATGGGTTGAACTTGATGGACCTAAGTCTACCTTCAACCTTAAACACGATGTAACTATGAAACTATGAGTGTGTGAGCAGGAGTCTTTTATACGGGTAAAGGGTTCAAACAGGAGCAATTAATACAGGCAATGAGTGCAAAGTAGGAGGGCTTCTTAAAGAAAAAATATCAGGTCTGTGAGAACCAGAATTCTTGCTGATTGGTAGGTGATCAAATACTTGTTTCATGCAATAAAATGCAAATTAATTATTTAAGAATCATACAATGTGATTTTCTGGATTTTTGGTGGGATTCTGTATCTCACAGTTGAAATGTACCTACGATAAAATTTCAGACCTCTCCATTCTTAGTTAGTGGAAAAAAATTGGCAATGTATCAAATACTTATTTTCCTCACTGTATATTATGTTATAAACTAACAAACACATGAGCTAGAGTGGTGGTATACTAGAAGAAATAAGATCATGTGATCAATAAGTACTAAATTTGTGATTCTACCCACGGTATCTAATAGTATTAAGCATAGTCAAATAGATAAGATAAGACATTATCAGTAATACAGTAAATAGTTACCCAAACAAGCACTAAAATTTGACCATGCCCTGACACGTTTCGCACACTGCTTTTTCAAAGGGAAATCATATGTTTCTGTAAAATTTGCTGATCATGGCGAATTTGAATTTCAAAAGACTAGATAATCTCTTATACTCTTATACTAATGCCTTTTAATGTTTATTTATGTACTCTATGATATGTGTATGTATATAGATTATGCTGTCAGCCGCACTGGGTGCAAGTTACACTCTGTACAAGTCTTCAGAGTATGTTGGCACTATGTATTTGCCACACGAAATAAATAAAATACCTTTTACCTGTATAAAATGTAAAAAACTTTAACAAAAATATATAAACACTATTGGTTGTTGAATATAAAAATAGACACAAACATTTGTGGACAATTGCAGCATTTAAAATGTATTACGAAATTTATGTTTACAAGCACAGGTTGGTGTCATAAAGACTAATGGCAGATTTTAATAGCAATGTCCTTCCAAGTAACATTGCTCGCAAAGCAGGATAAGCATGGCATCCTCGCTGGGCATAAGAAAGATTATCTTGACAGAGGGCTGTGGGAAACATCTTGGTGATGAAAGACAAAACTGCCATCAGTAATGAGGATAAGCTGACAGACTGTGGGATAACTATCATTTCCAATTATCTAATGCGCTGTTAATGCAAGGCTACAATACATTCCTATATGCTATATGTGTGCTGTTTCCCTATTTAACAATACTTGCAACTTTATTGTTACATTACCTTACATATTTTGTATGGCTGCTTATTTTTTAGGTGGTTACTGTGAAATGGTCACACAAATAACAATAGTATTATCTCTTCATAGTATACACAATACTTACAGTACCTACATCTGGAGGTTTGATGCTGATGATATCTACACGATATAAGAGTATTTTACCCAGATATCAATAATTTGACATGGTCTTCTCCATCATTTCCTATGGCAACACAATACTCAAATGACTCTGATTTTATACTGTAAATGAGTGTAATTGAACTATTTGGCTTAGTGTGCTGTGTCACTGGTCAGCAGTCAGCTGCAGAAAAACAAAAATCATAGTTGTCCAGTGTTTAAGTAACATAAATAATCCTCCATGTCCAAAAAAGTTGACTTTTAATATAATATTGGGGAACTACATTAGAGGCAATTGTTTAATATAATGTTATTAGTATGATGGATCTCCCAGCAGATTTTACGATCCAAGTTCTTTCAAGACGTGATGCTAGAGAGTAGTCATTATTATTATTATTACTATTTATTATAGCACCATTTATTCCTTGGCGCTTTACATGTGAAAAGGGATATACATAATAGGGACAAGTACAATAATCATGAACAATACAAGGCACAGACGGGTACAGGAGGAGAGAGGACCCTGCAAACGAGGCAGGGTTCACAATCTACAAGGCATGGGTGAGATTACAGTATGTGAGGGTCAGTGGCGGACATACAGCTGGCGCAGCCTGTGGAGCTGCACCAGGGCCCAGAGCGGCAGGGGGCTCCCGTCGATCTAAAAACATAATGGGAATTCATTTTCCCATCAGCAGCTTCAGTACCAACAGGAGAAGTAGAAGCAGAGGGCCCGCTCTGCTGAACATATAGGCTGCAGCTGAGCTGACATGGGCCCCTTCCCTCACCTGTACATGCGTTGCTGAGTTGATGCGGCACTGGTCTTATCCATGAAGATACTCTGAGGTGAATGAGGGAGTCACTCATGCTGAGGTGAGCATCAGTGATCAATTCCCCTCAGTCTGCTCAGTTGCTGCCTATGCCACTATATGCACTGCGCGCTCTTCCGGGCGATCCAGGGGACTGAGAAATTAAAATGATTGTGCTAGGACTGGAGACTAAGGTAAACTGCACTTAGAAACAGTAGGGATAGCCCTGTATAGGGAGAATGGGGATATGGCTGCAGAGCGTCCCCTGGTACTGGACATTTGGGCCTTATTGCCTGTCAGCCAGTCACATACGTTGTTTTATGAGCACCTCTGTGATTAGCTGACAGGGGAAGATAAGCGTCTTCTTTTCTGTGCCCTGGAAGCTGCAGCATAAGATGCCTGTGATCTGACAGGAGCCGAGGACTTAGGGGGGCTTTACACATTGCGACATCACTACCGATATATCGTCGGGGTCATGTCGTTAGTGACGCACATCCGGCGCCGGTAGAGACATCGCAACATGTAAATCCTAGGTGCGACGATGGACGAGCACAGAAGTGTACAATATCGCTGATCTGTGTAACGTCGTTCATTTCTATAATGTCGGTTCGACCACAGGTACGATGTTGTTTGTCATTCCTGCAGCTCCACACATTGCTGTGTGTAAACCAGCAGGAGCGACAAACATCTCCTCACCTGTGTCCCGACGGCAATGCGGAAGGAAGGAGGTGGGCGGGATGTTATGTCCCACTCATCTCCGCCCCTCCGCTTCTATTGGCCGACCGATTAGTGACGTCGCTGAAACGCCGAACGCACCTCTCCCTTGAAGGAGGGATTGTTCAGCAGCCACAGCGACGTCGCAGAGCAGGTATGTGCATGTGAAGCTGCCGTAGCGATAATGTTCGCTATGGCAGCAATCACCACATATCGCATGTGGGACGGGGCGGGTGCTATCGCGCTGGACATCGCTAGCAATTGCTAGCGATGTCACAATGTATAAAGCCCGCCTTACAGTCTTGTGGAAATTTTGTAAGAATATTGTTGTGGAAAATAAAAAAAATAGTTTATATGAACCATGTTGGGAGTTTTGGTCACCTAATGAAAGTGACTGTCTCACATAGCCACAAATTCTGTTCACAGCGGCCCGCTAGTGACATGCACAAGAATGGTCCATGTCAAGCTGCAATCTCCACGATGATCTTAAATCTGTATCACAAATTGCTTATTGGGTCAGTTTCCAGTTAGGTTAACTGTCCAATGAAAACCAAAGTCCCCTGCCCCATCTTAGACCTCCTTCACACATCCGTGTCTCCAGTACTTGTGACATCCATTTCCACACATACCAAAGACACAGAGACACCTAGACCCATTAAAATCAATGGGTTTGCTCACACGTCCATGTTTTGACATGGACCATGTGCCCGTATAGAGCCAACACGTGTCCGTGTGCACCACGCGGCGACATGTCCATTTTTTGCCGGCAGCATGGATGTCACACTGACCGCACACTGATGTGATCTGTGTGACACGTACTGGAGGACACCAATTCACTGAAATTAACTCAATTTTTATACTTACCTGTCTCCAGTGCTGCTGTCTCTGGCACTGCTGTTGTTTCCGGGTCCCGCTCATGAAAATTCACTGCACTCACCACGGACTCGGAAGCAAGTGTGACAAAAGTGCCAGAGACAGGTAAGTATACAAGTTCATGCTGTCCATGTGCTATCCGGATATCACGGAGATAGCACACTGATGCTTTAACCCCTTCTTGACCTTGGACATACCACTATGTCCAAGGTCGTGCCTGACCCTTTAATGCGGGTTCTCCACATTTTCCCTGCACATGTTGGCTGATCTGATCAACCAACATGTGCCACTAACAGGAGATGCACCCACTCCTGTTAGCTAAATAAATTTCACTGTCAATCTCTGATAGCGAGATTTAACGGAGGCACGCATCATTCCCGACACCCCATTGGCAGCCCCGTGACATGTTCACAGGTTGCCGATGAGTTGCCATGACAGCTAGGGATCAGCTGTGAGCATCTGTGATTATAGGAAGAGAGCATCTATATTTGTTTGCATTATTTTGTTGTGGTATGGGGGTCCAGAAAGATTTCTTGCACAAGGGCCCACTGCAGTCTGTGTCTGCCCCTGGTGAGGGTAGTCCACCCCATCATCATGGCTAGCCAGAATGTATGATATTTCAGTCTGTATTGTTTTATGCACTTTAGAGTTTTTATTCTATTCAATTCTATTTTATTTATGGCCTATTACTTATGTGCCATCTACTTTATGTTTATAGTCTACCTGTCTCATTTCTATTTGTGCATGTGACTTACTGGCTGTGAGAGGATTGATCTATGGTTTTAACATACTTGGAAGTGTTTTAAGTGATAACAATCTGTGGTTAATTGTTGTTGTTAGTATTAGACATATTTGGTATAGTATTATATTTTTAAGTGAAGTCCACTGCCAAACATCTCTACAGATGGCTTTTCTTAGAGAGCAAAAGGGAATCGGACATACTGAAAAATCCCATAGCGATTAGCTGTGGGATGGCCATGATCACACAGGCCCTTAGTTTATTATAAGTATTCTGCCTAGTAACACGGGTGGGTGGCTGAAGCCAATCAGCTCACTGCGCGGGTGTTTTGGAATAATTCATTGGTGGTGTTCTTTTGAGCGGGAAGCTATTTCTCTATAAAAGAGGTGTTTTTCAGTCAGCTGTGTCATTCCACAGCTGACGGACAAGGAAGAAGTTGCCATGGAGTCCCTGCTACAACAGCTGATCCAGAGGGCAGGCGAAGAGGACGGGGTCCAGTGGATGTGAGCCTGCTTGGGCGGAGGCTCCGCTGAATTATCGGAGAGTCGGGCGAGGAGTGAAGAGGAGGAGATCCAGGCTTTGGTCCTGTAGCGGCGGTAGATGAAGGTGCCGGCGCGGTTCGTAGATCGAGGAAGAGGAGAGAGAGATACTCACCGCCAGTCTCGGAGAGGAGGATCGGGAGTGCAACGGCTGGATTGAAGACTTCTGGTGTCCGGAAGATCCCGGCGGCGGCATCGCATAGCAAGGACGGAGAAAGAGGGAGAAGAGTAAGTGGAAGCGGCAGCCGTCACGCGAGAGAGGCGCGGTCGGTGCCATCAGTCTCGCGAGATCCTGTGACGTCAGCGCGAGACTTTCGGAGGTCGCGTCATCGGGATGCGACTGCTGAGCCGGAGGTCTTGCAACGTGCTGCCGATGACCAGTTTGCCGGTGAGGAGGTTGTTGCCGGCAGTAGCATGCCGCCGCTGCTGCAAAAGAGCTCTGTTGCAGCGGCAGCGCTACAGGCCTGGACCTCAGAAGATTCGGGGAGCGACAGCGGCGAGGTCTGCAGAGTCCCTGGGCCTATCGCTTCTATTCCATCAGTTGCTGTCTCTCAGCCATCGGATGCAAGCAGCAGGAGGGACGATCGTGCCTGCTGGACTGATGAGCTGTCCTTTTCCCCTTCCTCTCTTAGTAACCTAGGTGTAGGTAGTGTAGATAGTGTTAGGGAGTTAATATACAGTGTGTGCGCTGAATTTATGCAGACTGGCGCTAGAACAGTTACTCCCCAGCCAGTTCTGCAATCAGATCAGCAGGAGTTTAGTGTTCAGGGTATTCCACAAACCTGTTATAAGGAGGCTTTAACATGCCAATCTTCTCCTTTAGGTTTCCATTTGAGTGGAACTGTGAAGGAGAAGATTCGGAAGAGAGAATATGTTGATGTTTTTTCACTTCTTCCATCTGGTAGGGAGTTCACACGGGTTGTTGGGTCTGAGGTCAGAGGTGAAGTGAATGGAGATAAAAAAAAGATCTATAAGTCCTTTTACAACTGGCTGCAGGCGTTTTCAATCTATGCGTCAGTTTTAGGTGAGAGGTTCCCCGGAGATTGCAGTGGGCTCTTTCAGCATATTGATGCGATATTAGAGGCCTACCGTAATTTCGGGGGAATTGCCTGGCTTGCTTATGATGAGTCATTTAGACAGAAGATGGCTGTTCATGCTAGTATGAAATGGGGGGAGAAGGATGTAGGATTGTGGTTGAATTTAATGTTACCACAAAGGAATATGGTTGCAAAGCAGGCTCCTAATCTGCAGTTGAAGAAAGGAGATTAAACAAATCCAAAATGCCATAGGACATGAATAAAGAGTGGGTCCAGATTCTGCTGGAAATCCACACACAAAGCACAAACTCAAAAATACATTGTAGAGATGAGGACAAGAGTTTTTTATAGTGCACAAATTACAAAGTTTTATTAAACAAGGTGAGGACGATTAAACATCCATACAAACGTTAAAAACATGTTAAAAGAACAAATGACAGATTACTCCCATTTTACAGTAATGTCCTGGGTTCAAGTATGAAACTCCAGAGCGTCCTGGTGCAGCACAATCAAGAAGGCATGCAGGAATAAATCAACATTGAGTATTTTTAAAGCATACAGCTATCATATGTAGAGACAAGATCCTGAGCATAAATCACATTGCTCCAACACCTGCACCATCAGATCGTGACTGCTCCCATAAGTGAACATTAACTAACATTAGCCAAGTATAATATAGGAGGAGAGTCTGTCACACAGCAGCCCCAAAAACACCTACGTACGTTTCGATATTATAGAGTAATGATCTTCATCAGGGAGGAGGCATGTGCAGCACTTACAGGATGGCAGGCTTTAAATATATGATGGCCGTTACCGCAAATCCGGAAGTCCCACTGTCGGCGATCGCGTCACTGTGCCGAGCGAAATCGCGCGAGACGCAGGCCGTCACACCGAGATCGCGCATGCATAGTTTCGAGGCTCAGTCGGCTGATCTCAGAGATCGTTTTCGCGAGAGAGGCTATAGTGGGAGGAGCATCAGAGCTGGCTACAACCGGGCTAAGAATACTTCCCGGTTGCAGCTACTTGCTGATGCCCCTAAAAAACAAGTACAACACGACACCGCTGTGAGGTTCATTGGAACACACAATCAGGAATGGGGGGCTATGCGTCAGATCTTAAAGAAGCACTGGCCTGTCTTGCTGACTGATCCGGTGCTTTCTGAAGTGCTTGCCCCGGATCCCTTGATGACCTCAAGGAGAGCGAGGAATCTGAGGGATTTTTTGGTCCGGAGCCACTATGTTCCACCTCGAATGAATCCATTTGGTTCTCGGGGTCCTCCACAGGGGTGTTTCCCATGCGGTCACTGTCTGGCTTGCGGCAATGTCTTACGGAGCAATACGTTCTGCTCATTTGATGGTATGAAAACCTTCAACATCAGGCACTATATCACGTGTACAACCACACACGTGGTATATTTTGCCACATGCACGTGTCCCCTGATCTACGTGGGACTCACCTCCCGGGAGCTCCGCGTCAGGGTCAGGGAACACGTGAGGGACATTGCCGCAGCCAAAACGGAATTACTCTATAATATCGAAACGTACGTAGGTGTTTTTGGGGCTGCTGTGTGACAGACTCTCCTCCTATATTATACTTGGCTAATGTTAGCTAATGTTCACTTATGGGAGCAGTCACGATCTGATGGTGCAGGTGTTGGAGCAATGTGATTTATGCTCAGGATCTTGTCTCTACATATGATAGCTGTATGCTTTAAAAATACTCAATGTTGATTTATTCCTGCATGCCTTCTTGATTGTGCTGCACCAGGACGCTCTGGAGTTTCATACTTGAACCCAGGACATTACTGTAAAATGGGAGTAATCTGTCATTTGTTCTTTTAACATGTTTTTAACGTTTGTATGGATGTTTAATTGTCCTCACCTTGTTTAATAAAACTTTGTAATTTGTGCACTATAAAAAACTCTTGTCCTCATCTCTACAAAGTTGAAGAAAGGAGTCTGCTTTGCGTTTAATGAATCTGCTTGTAAGTGGCTGAACAATTGCAGGTTCAGGCACGAATGTTCTAACTGTGGCGAGGCACATCCCATGGCTAGATGTTTTAAGCGGAATGTGTCATCAGTCCAGCAGTCGAACAATCTGCAGGAGCTTTTTCTCAAAAGCACAGACTCCTGTGCAGTTGGAAAAAATGCTCCCGTGGTTAAAACGGTTCCCAGACAAGCTGAAAGCCAGCATAATAACTAATGGCTTTGAGCATGGTTTTTTTTGTGCCTCCATCTTTAGGTAAGGGGTGTGTGTTAGTACGGAATTTACCTTCCATTAGACCTCATAGTCGTTTTGTTTTTAAGCACATTCAGAAGGAATTGCTTTTAGACGGATTAGCGGGCCCATTTTCTACCCCTCCTTTGGCTAATTTTCGAATTTCTCCCTTGGGGTTAGTTCCAAAAAGGGAGGCGGGTAGTTTTAGGCGGGCTTTGCACACTACGACATCGCAGCCCGATGCTGCGATGTCGAGTGCGATAGTGCCCGCCCCCGTCGCAGCAGCGATATGTGGTGATAGCTGGCGTAGCGAAAGTTATCGCTACGCCAGCTTCACACACACACTCACCTGCCGTGCGACGTCCCTGTGGCCGGCGACCCGCCTCCTTGTTAAGGGGGCGGGTCGTGCGGCGTCACTGCGACGTCACACGGCAGGCGGCCAATCAGAGCGGAGGGGCGGAGATGAGCAGGATGTAAACATCCTGCCCACCTCCTTCCTTCCGCATATCCTACGGAAGCCGCAGTGAGGCCGGTAGGAGACGTTCCTCGCTCCTGCGACTTCACACACAGAGATGTGTGCTGCCGCAGGAGCGAGGAACAACATCGGACCGTCGCGTCAGCGTAATCATGGATTACGCCGACGCTGCACCGATGATACGATTACGACGCTTTTGCGCTCGTTAATCGTATCATCTAGGCTTTACACACTGCGATGTCGCATGCGATGCCGGAAGTGCGTCATTTTCAATTTGACCCCACCGACATCGCACCTGCGATGTCGCAGTGTGCAAAGTGCCCCTTAGGGTCATACACCATCTGTCTTTCCCGAAGGGTGGGTCCCTTAATGACGAAGTTGATGCCAGGGATGCATCGGTCCGTTATGCATCATTCGACATGGCAGTAGAGCTCCTTCGACAGTTTGGTCGCGGAGCTCTGCTGGCAAAGTCGGACATAAAATCGGCTTTCCGATTATTACTGGTCCATCCTTCTGGTTTCAATTCGTTAGGGTTTTACTTCAATGGGGATTTTTACTTTGACAGATGTTTGCCGATGAGGTTTGCATTGTCCTGTTTCTATTTTGAAAGTTTTTCCTCGTTCCTACATTGAGTAGTGCAGGATTCCATGCCTTCTGGCGCGGTCCTGCACTACTTAGATGACTTTTTGTTCGTTGGCCACAAGGACTCTGATTTGTGTATGGAACTGTTGGAGAGGTTTTTGATGTTCATGGATCATTTCGGGGTCCCTGTGGCTGGTGAAAAAACAGTGTCCCCTTGCCGGAAATTGGAGTTTTTGGGAATTACAATTGACTCGGATTTGATGGAGTGCAGCCTCCCAATTGATAAGTTGAGTCAGTTGCAGGGCCTGGTTAGCAGCATTGGTTCCAAAAAGAAAGTCACCCTTCGAGAGTTACAATCTCTGTTGGGATTATTGAATTTTGCCCTTCGCATTATCCCCATGGGGAGGGTGTTCTGTCGCAGGTTGTATGACAGTATTAAGGGGTTAAGTTCTCCTAGCTCACATGTTCGGGTGTCAGCGGAAATGAGGAAAGATTTATTGGTTTGGAAGAAGTTTTTAGGTGAGTTTAATGGGATCAGTTGCTTGCAGGATCAGTTTTGTTCATCGGATGAGTTGGGTCTTAGTATTGCTATAGATGTTACCCATGGGTTTTTAGTTTCATTGGGCAATGCTTGGTCAGCAGAGGCTTGGCCGGAAAAATGGTTAGCGGTAGGTTTGACGAATAAAAAGGTACTACTGGAGTTATTTATGGTTTTTGTTGCTATTTCTCTTTGGGGTGAGGTTCTTGCTAATAAAAGGATATGTCTTTGTTCTGGTAATAAAGGTTTTGTTTTTGGGGTTAATACGCTTTCTTCAAAATGTTTCTGGTCTGTGAAGGTGTTAAGGCAACTGGTTTTTCAGTGCCTGAAGGCTAATATTTGGTTGAAGGCAGTATTGATTCAGGAACAGGAGCTTTGTTCATCTTTATCTTTTTTGCAGCAGTTATCCAGATTGAAGGAGGGAGCGCAGCAAGTAGAGGTGGCTTGTCCGGAGCACTTTTTCCAGATTCTGGGAATTTAATCGCTGGTCACATTAAAAAATCTGTAGCTCCAAATACATGGGCAGCTTACACTGATGCATGGAACAAATGGAAGCAGTTCTGCGATGCTAGAGGGTTTGATAGTTATGGGGGTGATTTGTCTACAGTTTGGTCGTATATCCGATTTGAGTTGTCAGTAGTCATTCAGCATTGCATAAAGCTTTGTCTGGTATTTCCTTTTTTCTAAAATTATGGAGTTTTGAATCACTTTTTTCGTTTTTTCCTATTAGGCAGTTTTTAAAGGGGCTTAAGAAGGGGTCGACTCATGCAGACGTTAGACGTCCCATTTCAATGGAGTTGTTGGAGGAGCTATGGTTAGCATTGGGTTCTGTGTGCACGAATTATTTTGAGACATTGTTGTTTAGATCTGCTTTTGTTATTGTTTTTTTTGCAGGTCTTTGGATTTCAGAATTGGTATCTCATAGTAAGAAGGTTGTTAGTGGGTTAATGTTTGGGGATGTTTCTGTTTTTAGATCTCATTGTTTCCTTTCTGTTAGTAGTTCTAAGACCGATCAATTGGGGAAGAGTCATGCGATTACACGTTCTTCTATTAATGATTCCCGTATGTGTCCAGTCACTAATCTTAAGCAGTGGTTAAATGTTCGCCCTCCTTTGGCGGGTCCTTTATTCGTCCATATGTCCGGTGAGCCAGCGACAAAATTTCCGTTTAGTACAATTTTAAAGCGTTGTCTGGCATGTCTTGGAAAAAGTTATTTGAAGATTTCATCTCATTCTTTCAGAATCAGGGCTGCTACGGTTGCAGCCAGCTTAGGTTTAAAAAGGAATAAAATTATGAAGTTGGGGAGATGGTCCTCTAGTAGGTACGAGCTGTATATTAGGCCTAATTTGTTGCTTACATAGTTATTCTTAATTTCAGAGCCCTTCACCGTTTGGATTATTGGCCACTCGTTTATTTACTGGGCACAGAAGCGTGCGGCCGTTCGAAAATATACTGAAAATCTTTCTTTTAATCAGGAGCAGGTCAGCATTTTTTGGCTTAGCTGTCGCGGTATGAGATGGGAGCACCTTCTGGCTGAGTTGAGGAAGAGATCCATATCTAACCCATCGCCAGATTTGCTGATCATTCATTTGGGAGGTAATGATTTGGGAAAAGTAGGAACCCTTGATTTTCTTTCACGTGTGAAAAGGGACATTATTTTTGTCAAAAATATTTTCCCTATAGCAGCGTTTGTATTTTCTGAAATCATCCCTAGATTAATATGGAATGCTGCTCAGTTTTCATTTATGGAAAAAATTATAAAAAGAATTAATAGGGTTTTATCAAAATTTTTTATTTCAGTCGGGGGATCTTCATTTAGGCATTTGGATTTGGAGGGTTTTGAGCAAGGTATTTATAGGTCAGATGGGGTACATTTATCAGACATTGGGATTGATATTTTTAACCTGGGCTTGCAGAGTATGGTGGAAAATTGGCTTTTTGGTCGTGTGGGGGGACACTAATGATGCATTAGTGTCCGTATGGGAAAAATCGCCCAGAGGCTCTGGGTGGATTTTGGTTTTATCTTGGTGAATTTTTGGTAATGTTATTTATATATGGGAAATATGTTGTTATGGTTTATTTATTTGATTATTTGGTAACCCTTAATAATAAACAATCGGCCAAGTTATTCCAATCCATACTCTGTTGTTTGCCTCAGTTTTATTGTATGGGAATGAATGGGCCTTGTGTGATCATGGATCCTTCTCTCTCCCAACATCACCTGTCGGGGGAGAGTTGGAGAACATTAAGCTATGAACAGAATCTGTCGATATCAAGGGGTTTGGTCAGTGGCGTAGCAAAGGGGGGCGGAGGGGGCAGTCTACCCCAGGCGGCACGTGTCAGGGGGTTGGCATTTTGGCCACTCGCCTTTAGTTCTGCTGCCCCCGGGCCGAGTTCCGGGGACCGCAGTCCTTGGCAGTAAACTGTGGCTGCCATCCCTTTAAGACCACAGCGTTCTTCTGGTTTGAGCTTCATCTGTGGGCGGAGCTACCGCACGGCTTGCTCAGTCCCACAGATGATGGAGGCGCAGTGCCAGCCAGCGACCTCCGGCGCTGTGTGGGCCCCTTATCCTCTGTGACCGAGCGGTAAGTGCTACCCCCCCTAACCCCCTCGACCTGTATACTCCCTCCCAGCCACACAGTTTATGGGCCCCAGTGAGCTACATGGGCTTCCCCCCCTGGAGCCGCGTGTGCGGGCCCCCAGGAGCCACGTGTGCGGGCCCCCAGGAGCCGCGTATGCGGGCCCCCAAAAGTCGCGTGAGTGTCTATATGTGCAGCAGAGTTGTGTGTGTATGTATGCAGTAGAGCTGTGTGTCTGTCTGTATGTAGCAGAGTTGTGTGTATATGCATGTATGCAGAAGCTACAGAGTTGTGTGTGTGTCAGTATGTATGCATGCATGCAGCAGTTACAGAGTTGTGTGTGTCTGTATGTATGCATGTATGTATGTATGCAGCAGCTACAGAGTTGTGTGTGTCTGTATGTAGCAGCTGCAGAGTTGTGTGTGTCTGTATATATGTAGCAGAGTTGTGTGTGTCTGTATGTATGCATGTATGCAGCAGCTACAGAGTTGTGTGTGTCTGTATGTATGTAGCAGCTGCAGAGTTGTGTGTGTGTCTGTATGTATGTAGCAGAGTTGTGTGTGTCTGTAAGTATGCATGTATGCAGCAGCTACAGAGTTGTGTGTGTCTGTATGTATGCAGCAGGTACAGAGTTGTGTGTGTCTGTATGTATGTAGCAGCTGCAGAGTTGTGTGTGTGTCTGTATTTATGTAGCAGAGTTGTGTGTGTCTGTATGTATGCATGTATGCAGCAGCTACAGAGTTGTGTGTCTGTATGTATGCATGTATGCAACAGCTACAGAGTTGTGTGTGTCTGTATGTATGCATGTATGCAGCAGCTACAGAGTTGTGTGTGTCTGTATGTATGCAGCAGCTACAGAGTTGTGTGTGTCTATATGTATGCAGAAGAGCTGTTTGTGTCTGTATGTATGCAGCAGAGCTGTGTGTGTCTGTATGTATGCAGCAGAGCTGGTGTGTGTGTGTATAATAGGCCTACATGTGTGTAAAAAGGTGAAAGTCTAGAACTAATAACAGTAGTCTACAATTAGATCTTTGATTGTAGTTCCCTGAAAAATAAATATTTTGATGGTTTTCCGGATTTTTGAAAGTTTTTGGATTATCGATGGCCAACGGAGGGGGGTGGCAAATTTGACGACCGCCCCGGGCAGCAAAAGCAGTAGCTACGCCACTGGGTTTGGTTTATGTTAAGGGTGCATTACACGCTGCGACATCACTAGCGATTGCTAGCGATGTTGAGCGCGATAGCACCCGCCCCTGTCGTTCGTGCGACATTTTGTGATCGCTGCCGTAGCGAACATTATCGCTATGGCAGCGTCACACAAACATATCATGTCAGCGACGTCGCTGTGACCGCCGAACAATCCCTCCGTCAAGGGGGAGGTGCATTCGGCGTCATAGCGACGTCACTGCCGCGTCACTAAGCAGCCGCCCAATAGCAGAGGAGGGGTGGAGATGAGCGGTCAGAAGATCCCGCCCACCTTCTTCCTTCCTAATTTCCGGCGGGACGCAGGTACGGTGAGTTCCTCGTTCCTGCGGTGTCACACGTACCGATGTGTGCTGCCGCAGGAACGACAAACAACCTCGCTACTCACCTGTCAACGATTTTTGGTGTTGGAGCGATCTCTCCAATACCAACGATTTTTACCTCTTTTGTGATCGTTTTAGGTCGCTAAGAGGTGTTAAATGCTGCGATGTCGCTAACGACGCCGGATGTGCATCACAAACACCGTGACCCCGACGATATATCGTTAGCGATGTCACAGCGTGTAAAGCACCCTTTAGTCTAATGTGTATAGGGGCCCTTAAACAGAAATGAATAGTTAGTTGATTACAGTCTATTATTTCCCGATGAAAGTATTTTGCCCTTTTACATCAAGGTGAAAAGGTGACTATTTCCTCCCTATCTCTTTTTAATTTTATGACCCTACAAACTTCTGTAGCTGCATCATCAAGAGTTGATGAGGCCCATAATCATTAGTAAGAAGTGCTATTGTAAACAAATGCTCACGCTTCTGACATCTGATGGCTGCATAATGAAATAGTTTTAAGATGTGATTGATCTGACTGGAGTGAAGATTTTATGATCAGGGATGGAAAGGATCAATATACCTAGACATTGATAGCTTAATAGCCTTGTATAAGAATGTGGATATGTTAAGTTCTATGGAAATGGAAGATTGCGAGACTTTAGCATTGACATTATTCACTGTGATGGGCTAGGGGCAGGGTTTCAACTAGGATGACGAAGGAATAACCTCATTAAATAGTTGCCTTAGATTGCGTCCGGCCCAGCTGTCATTAATTCTGTAATTACAATGATGAATTGAAATTTACCATAGAACTTGAAAATTACCAAAGTGGGAGAAGCAGCAACAAAAACTGTAGGGTCATCATGACATAAAATAGGAATAAGGCAGAAAAGTTAAGATGGGAAAATAGAAATAGTCTGTTATCTACCAATTATCCATTTCCTCCTGGTAACAATAAATTGGGGAATATTAGCTTTTATATTAGAAGATAAGGGAGACAGAAAACAAATAATTTCTACAAGAAGAGAGATCTGTGATAGACAAATCAATACAGGTTATTGAGCTTTATTTTATTGTTAGCCCTTTTCTTTGTCAGTGAATGAACTATATAAATTATATATAATTCTAAATATTTAATTGGTATTTTATAAAGTAATCTAGTAAGGGATTGTTTCATTTCATTATATGTTGATTCCTGACTGCAGGCTATTATAAAGAAGAAAACCCCGCTGTTCTCACCTTCCATGGGACCAAAGTCTCAACATAATTGATGGGCGAGCGTGTTTGCCATTGCTCGCTACTCCATTGAGTGTCAGGTTGCCCTAATGCGATTCGAGTACTGAGTATAATAAAAGTCAGTGAGAAACTCAAACATTTTCTAGCTCGAATGCTCAAAGCTCCGAGTGTCTGGCTGTATAATGCTCCGAGTGTCTGGCTTGGGCTGTGGCATTAACATGATGACACATAACTCACTCTCATCCTACAATCCATTACATACCAAATAACTAACACAAGAAAAAAGAGTTTACGGTTAAAAATGGCCGTGTTGCTTTATTAACAGTTTAAAATATTAAATAAAATAATTTTATTTACTGTATAAACATTTAAACAATACAAACTTTCTTTTAGTACCTTTAAAAAACTCCGTGCACAAATTAACCAAAATCCAGCCAAATAACTGGGCGATTATTCCTCTCTAATAAAATAAACACACGACAAAACAAAGGTCATAAAGATTTAACAAACAATGTGGGCAGGTGGGCGAAACTTCTTCTATATCAGTTATAACTGGCAACAGCTGATGACAGCCAGACTTTAAATACCAGAACGTCCCGCATAAATATCCAAAGCCACCAATCACTATCTTCAAAAATAGCGCACAGAAAGCCGATTCATTATCCCTCAGCTTACCCATGTTATCAGAAAGATATCATTAACCCCTTACCTTCCTGAACCAGATCCAAAATTAGAAAATGTATAAAGGGTTAGTGTAATCAAGTAATCCCAGTGCTAGGCGACTGTAGGGACTGTCCATGATGACACATAATCCACTCTCATCCCACAGTCCATTACATACCAAATAAATGGCACAAGAGAAAAGAGATTATGGATAAAAATGTCCGTGTTGTTTTATTAAGATGGTGGTCCGGGACCAGAGGAGTCGGGGACTGCTAGCAGTGACATTGGAAAAGGGTGCGACGGACATAGTCTGGCACAACGGGGTACAGGACCCTAGGTCAGGAGCCGATTCAACGTCCTGGCAATTGACTTGCAGAGGAAGGAGACCTTCAGGGACCTTCCCACAGAGCTCAGAAATTGGGGGCATCAGCACAATGCGGTGGACAGGGTTTTCCAGCCAAAAAGCAGCCAACTGAAGTCACAAGTGCCAGCCCTCAAGAGCACAGCTACACTGCACATAGTGAGCGGGGCCCTAACAGCTTCATGCCAGGGGCCACAAACAGCTAAATTATGCACAGAGGTACCAAGAGACACCGGTGGGAGCGGATACCTGAACGGGCTCCCCGCAGTGACTGTGGTACACAGAGAATTTGGTTTACTTGCAGCATGTGTGTTTCCTTTATAATCTTCATTCAGCACCATGACTACCCACAGTGAGTACCCTGGTCCCCAGCACCCTGCTCTCCCAAACAACCACCAAAACCCCTGAGCCCGGGGCCATCCCTACCTGTGGAGGGACTATAATCAGGCTGCTTAACTCCATCTGCCCTGGTGCTCCTTACCGCAACCCACAGGTGGCATCACAAATTTCTCCCCTGTAAATACCTCCTTTTCACGGATCAAAGTGTCCACCAACCCGGGTCCGGGCCCCTAGAGTCACTACAATCCCGGATCCGAGCAGCCCAACCAATACCGGGGCGGTACAACTACACTGGCAGAAAAACCGTGGAGCTTATTTGCCAGGACATGCAGATTTTATACTGGAAGTTATACACCAAAATACCTGCACCATCTCTGCATCTCCTAGTAAAAACTCAGTTTAGCTGTGGGTTTTCTGCCAGGAGATGCAGATTTAGTGCAGAAATGTCTGCACCAGATTTCTGCACCAAATTTGAATCACCTGGCAGAAAACCACACTAAAACAGTGTCAAAGCCAAGGTTTTTGTGTGGTTTTCTGCCAGGAGATGCAGATTTGGTGCTGGAATTTATACATTAAATTTCCTCACCAAATCTGCATCCCCTGGTAAAATAATCACGTCAAAACTGCATCTCGTTTTGATGTGGATTTTTTTGCTAGGAGATGCAGTATTGGTGTAAGAATTTGGTGCAGAAATTCCAGCACCAAATCTATATCTCTTTGCAAAAAAACCCACAGTTTTCTGCCAGGAGATGCAGTTCAATGTGTTCACAAGTGCAGTACCTTGGAAACTTCTAGCTGTGGCAGCAGATAAACTCATTGATGTCACTGCTCACCGCTGTGGCTCAGTCAGTGTTTCCTGAAGCCACAGGTGGCAGTCATGTTCTCTAATGTGCTTGCAATCTGCAAGTTTAGTATGTAACAGAGCTGAGATCATTGTGCTGTGGATATTTTTTTTTTATTAAGGTTTTTTCCTGTATTGTTTATTTCTTTTCAGTTACAGGATTAGTAACGGGTGTCTCATAGACCCCTACCCATTACTAATCCAGGCTTTAGTGGCATCTGTGATTTTTGATAAATTACAGCTGTCAGGAACCGCAATATTACCTCGATTGGCACCACACCAGGGCAATCAGCATGATTCAGGTTATCCAGGGTTTAGGGGCAGCTGTGATGTTAACAAATTACAGGTGTCAGGAACCTCAATATTACCCCGATTGCCACCGCACCAGGGCAAGCAGGATGAGCAGGTAGAGTGCCAGAATTTTTACATCTAATGGATGCGCCAATTCTGGGCAGCTACGGGCTGCTATTTTAAGGCTATGGGGCCCAATAACATGGACCTCCCCAGAGAATACCAGCCCCCCCCCCCCGGCTATCGGCTTTATCTGGACTGAGTATCAAAATTGGGGGGGACTGCATGTCATTTGTTAAAAAAAATATTTAAATAATTAAAAAAACTGCATGTGGTGCCTTGTATTTTGATACACAGCCAAGATAGCGCTGGTGGCTGCAGCCTGTAGCAGTCTGCTTTTTCTGGCTGGATATTAATATACAGGGGACTGTACATCATTTTAAATTTATTTTTACACCACTATATGGCTGCAAACAGCGTGTAATTCCAACCAATCACAGACACTGTCACACAGGGAAGGGGTGAGGTCTGACTGCCACCAATCACAGATGCTGGGACTGGCGGTAGGTGGGGAAGCAGTGAATATATATGAGAGCTAATGATTGGACCTTGAAGCAGTGTTACAGCCATAGGGAAGGTTAATAAATATAATTGTCCTACTTTGTTCCTTATTTTCTTTCTTTTGCAGCCCTCCTAGTCCTTCCTAGCAGCATTTTTAACACATAAGTTTGGGTCCCCCTTAGACTTATATGGGGTTCAGCGTTCAGGGTCAAGTTCGGCTAGCAAACCCAATTTTTTTTTTTAGTTTGTGCTGGCTTGACATACCCGAAAATCCACAGGTTCGCTCATCACTATTCTTTACTTCATGAAGTTTTCCAGTAGGTGACAGGTCCTCTTTCAGGACAAAATACAAGCAAAATAAGCAGCATCTTTGCCTGTATTTACCTTGGTATTTTATTGTTTGCTTTATAAAAAACTACTGTACAATTGTAAAAGTTGTAATTTTAAAGTTTTAATTTAAAAAAAAAAAATACAGTAGCAGAAAAAAAGGGAATATGTTAAAATAAAATATCTTATTCTTACCAGATAAATCAGTCATTAGTGATCCTAACCATTGTCTTTGTCAGCTGTCCTGTAGTGATTCTCACTACCCTCATATGACTGCTGCAGACAATCACTGGGCTCAGCTTTGTTGGTAACCTGGTACATGAGGTACTTGAGACAAGTGATTCAGTGGTTACATGTGGGTAGTAGTCAGCACACCTCCACTGCAGGACAGCTGCCAAAGATTGGTGGGACTGGTGGAGCAGCATGGGAAGTACCTTTGAAAGTAGAAGTTATTTTGTTATCTTGATGTATTCTATACTTTCCAGCCATTATGCCAAATAATATGGGGCAGCTTCTTTAGGCTATGTGCGCACTGGGAAATGGAATTTTCTTGTGAAAATTCCGCATGCTCTCAAAGATTACCGCACCCGCGGTAAAAAACCGCGGGAAACCGCACCCGAAAACCGCATGCGGTTTGCCGCGGTTTTACCGCGGTATTATTCGCGGTATTGCCGCGGTTTTGCCGCGTGCGGGTTGGGATGTGCTTTATTGCATTCAATGCAATAAAGCACATTGAAAAAAAAAAAAAAAAAGTCATTTAATTCTGAGCTAGTAGATAGACAGAAGAATAGATAGAGGGATAGATAGACAGAGAGATAGATAGATAGATAGATAGATAGATAGAGGACAGATCGCTGCATTTCCCACGGTCGGCAGTGAGTTCACATTACCGGCCGTGGGAAATGACCGGTAATTACCTCTGCTGTCTGCTGCTTTCATTCAGCGCTGTGTGTCAGTCGCGGCTGGATGTAAGTAGCGCAGGACGTCGGAGCTGTGGAGTACGCCGGAGCTTTGTTTGGGGGGGGTTAATAAAATGGTGAACGAGGCTTGTTTGTTTTATTTAAAATAAAGGATTTTTCTGTGTGTGTGTTTTATTCACTTTACTTACGGGTTGATCATGTCAGCTGTCACATAGACGCTGCCATGATCAAGCCTGGAGTTAATGGCGGTGGTCCCCCACCACCATTAACCCCTTGTATTACCTTGCTACCACTGCTACACGGTGGCAAGAAGAGCCGAGGACACGCCGGTATTGCCGCATACTGCATGCGACAGTGCCGGGGCAGCTGCGGCTGATATTCTCGGCTGCCGGAGGGGGAGTGAGGCGGGGGACATTATCCCTGCCCCTCTCCCTCCCCAGCCTGAGAATACCGGGCCGCCGCTGTGTGCTTACCTTGGCTGGAAAGTAAATATACAGCGGAGCCCACGTTCTTTTTTTTCTATATTTCCGTTTTCTTTCTATGTGTATTCTATGTGTCTGTGTCTATGTGTTCTATGTCTGTGATGTGTTCTGTGTGTGTGATGTGTGTGTGTTTACTCTCTGCATGGCTTCCTCTTCCTGTAATGACATCACTTCCCTGCAAAACCGCAGACAAGCGATGCACATTACCGGAGGTAAACCGCGAAATACCGCAGGGAATAACGCAGGAAAACGCAGTGAACCGCACAGAATTTGCTGCCTGCGTTATTCCCTGCGGGATTTCATGATTAACATTGGAGTCAATGGAGTGAAATCCCGCAGCGACGTGCGGAAAAGAAGTAACATGCACTTGTTTTTGCTGCGGGATTCCCGCAGCAAAACATGCAGCTGTCAAATTCCGCTTAGTGCGCACAGGATTTTTTTTCTCCATAGGATTTGCTGGTGATTCACTGCAGAGATGTTATGAACATTTTCTGCAGCGAAACATGTAGCAAATCCGCGGAAAATCCGCGGCAAAATCCGGTAAGTGCGCACATAGCCTTAATGTTACAACATATTCACATTTATACTATGAGCCCGCACCAGTTATTAGGACATACTTTAAAGGACTTCAGTTTACCCTGAACTTGTTTATATCTGGAAAACATCTTGAATTGGTTCCAGAATGAACTACATTCTTGTTTGCTGAAACCTTGTTACAAATAAACCAAACATTTATGTGTTATAGGTTTCTATGAAGAATTTCATGGCATCCCAGTCTGTATTTGTGTGTATACAGATCGGCCTCTCCCATTACTATCGTAGATTGATAGAATGAAGGTCAGTATCAGTATAAAATACACATTTTGTCTCTTTGTGGTCTTAAAAGACTTATTGTGAAAGTTTGCCATGAACTATGTTACAACACATTATTTTCTGGAACTGTTGTCTAAAGACTTGTCTAGTAAAAGAAATAGTTCATTTTCTTTGGCTACCAACCAAAGAGATTTATATTGGTCCTGAAAATCTAATAAGATGCAGATAATGTTTGAAAACATAAACAGCTACATAAATGAGATAGTAAAGAGTAATTTTATTTAGAAAATGTAGATTTCTCTGTGGTCCAACAACAAACCCGGCTAGACTTTTTGGACCGCGTTTCCCATGAAATAATAGTCCCATGGATAATCCTGTCTAATTCATATGCCAAATTTAAATGTGTCTAAAATAAAACATAACTTCTGAATTATAGAATTTAGCCATGCGGATCATAGTTCGTAGAAATACAAGTGTATATTCTGGATACTAAAACAGCATTCAATGTTCTAAACTGGTTTTTATTCTGGGATAGACAACTTAACGTTGGAAATATTTTGTTAGTTACAAATAGCAAGAATTAATAAGGATATCCAATACCATACTTAACCACACACTTATTATTAAAATGTAATTATAATTTTCCCATATGTAAGCAAATGAGGACACCATCCAAACCATGTTCTCTTATAATCTTTGTATATTTTTTTCTTGTATCAACATTGTATTGTCTGCAGCGCTGCACACTAGAGATGAGTGAATTGATCTGCAGTTGATCAAGTTTTATTAGAATTTTCGGAAAAATTTAGTTTCATCCAAATGCATATTATTTTAATATTTGATTTGCAGTTGGCAAACCTCCCCCCCCCCAAAAAAAAATAACATAAATAATAAAAAACCTTGCCCGGTTTCATTTTCCACACTGCTGAAGCATCAGAGAACATGCAAACATCATTATTTTACGTTGCTGCACGGGCCTCCTCATAATTCCCTGCACCTATGATGTCTTATGGATTATTATACCTTGTACACTGGTGGTCAGTACCTAGGTCATCAGAGGTCACCAGTTCCAGTAGAGCTCAGTCTATAGGGCAGAGTTATTTTTCATGTCCAGGGACACTGGGTAAGTCTCTCACTCCTGTAGTTTAGTCTCTTATTGTCAGCAAGATCCTCTCTCTCTCCTAGAGTGTAAGCTCTTATGATCAGGGGGGTCCTCTCTCTCCTGTAGAGTGTAAACTCTTATAGTCAGCAAAGGCCTCTCTCTTTCTCTTTTGTGGTCAGGCTCTCTTGATTATAAAGTGTAAGCTGTTTTGGTCAGCTGGGTCTTTTCCCTTTCTCCTGTGAAGGGTAAGCTCTTATGATCAGCAGAATCCACACAACTCTCTCTCCCCTATAGGGTAAGTTCACACAGTGCATTTTTTGCGGCGTTTTTGCGCAGTTTTCGGGTGCGTTTTTGCTCAGAATACTGCATGACTTGGCTTCCCCAGCAAAGTCTATGAGTTTTCATTTTTGCTGTCTGCACACAGCGTTTTTTTTCAGCTGCGTTTTTGTGGTGCCACAAAAACGCAGCATGTCAATTATTCCCGCGTTTTTCACTGCGCTTTTCATCCATTGAGTTCAATGGGATGTTGAAAGACGCAATGAGAAACGCAAAGTTAGTGGGGTCTAACCCCTCTTAGGCTAGGTTCACACACTGCGTTTTTTTGACGCTGCGTTTTTGTGCGTTTTTTTGCGGCAAAAACTGCACAAAAACGCACCCGCGTCAAAAAAAGCGGCAAAAACGCATGCTTTTTGCCGCAATTTGGTGCGTTTTTTTGCTGCGTTTTTGCTCACTGCGTCTTTATGCGTTTTTTATCAGTGAACAAAAAAAAAAAGGTCTGATGTCATTTCCTTCTTCGATGTGTTCTTCATTCTCCACTAGTGTATGCAGAAGAGCAGACAGCTGCAGAACTACAAGGCTCAGCATACTCCATCCAATAGTGTATGCAGGAGAGCAGACAGCAGCTGCAGAACTACAAGGCTCAGCATGCTCCATCCACACAACACATAAGGTTGTAAAACCAACCAATAATCAAAGAGAGCAAGTATAGTGTATAGCTCTCACTATCACAACACAGACAAATTGTGCACTATGCCATGCCCGGACACACCATGTTGGAAGTCCGTACTAGACTGAAGTTTCTGATTTGTTGACCAGAATCCCCTGATGATTAAGCTAATTAAGAAACGCGTTGGGAGGTCATTGAACATATAAGGTCAGATTGTTGCCATTTGGGGAGTATTGTGTGGCTATCTTTTTGCCCCCTCCCCTATTGGAACAGTTTCTACTTTTTCGCCACAGTCTTATCAACTTATGAATTTGATGACTTTACACTGCTGGGTATGTGACGGATAATTTTGGCGCACACATGGTGTTGCAAATATTTGAATTGAGTCACCCTATTGTTGTACGGTGAGGAATTCCTAAAGGCCCCTTTACACACTGAGACTTTCTAGCGATCCCACCAGCGATCCCAACCTGGCCTGGATCGCTACAAAGTCTCTGGTGAGTCGCTGGTGAGCTGTCAAACAGGCAGACCTGGCCAACGACGCAACAGCGATCCGGACCTGCAGAGCGACCTAGCTAGTCATTGGGGACGTTGTAAAGCAGCTTTTTGAAAGGGAAGTCGCTGTAAAGTCCCCTTTACACACTGAGACTTTCTAGCGATCATGCTGCACAGCGGGAAACAAAGGACCTAAGAATGGTCCTGAACGATTTGTAGCGATCAGCAACTTCACAGCAGGGGCCAGGTCGCTGATGTGTTTCACACACTGCAATGTCGCTAGGGAGGTCGCTATTACGTCACAAAACCGGTGACGTTACAGCGATGTCGTTTGCGATGTTGCAGTGTGTAAAGCCACCTTTACTGTCAATTTGTCCGTGTTGTGATAGTGAGAGCTATACACTATACTTGCTCTCTTTGATTATTGGTTGGTTTTACAACCTTATGTGTTGCGTGGTAACTTTTTTTTTCATTGATAATTATTAAAAGTTAAATTTTAATTGTCACCACATATTATTTATACCTTTGCTTGGCTGGTCTTCTCTCTTTCTCCTGCTTAACGTAAGCTCTTATCATCAGTGGAATGCACACCACTCTCTCTCTCCTATAGATGGTAATCCCTTTTTGTCAATGGGGTCCTTTCTCTCACCTCTCCCATGTGTATTTTATGAACAATTATAAGCTTTCTAGAAATGCAATTCATGCTAGTTTATTTGCTGCTACTCTATTTTTTAGGGAAAATTTGTCAAAGGCAATTCATTTGAATATTAAAAGATTTGTTGTTCACTATTGTACACACATTGATATTTCTCACATATGTTGGGAAGACCTTCTATTAAATAATAACCCCTCACTGTTTAATAAAGAGATAAGTAAATTTTACTTTGCGCAAATGTAATCTGTCAGTAGGATCATCCCCCGTAAACCTAAGATGTGTCCGGACCATAGATTATAACAGCTCATTTCCAAGTAGGAAAAATGTGGATTTCTCTGGAATAAGGTATTAGACCACAGATCTCAAGATATTTTATTCTATATTCTGTGACCTACATGCTCATATAGATGCTTAAGAGGGTTGAGCCTACTGGCACATTCACATTTTAGGCCAAGTTCAGTATTTGGTCAGTATTTTACATCACTATTTGTAAGCCACAACCAAGAGTAGGTAATAAATACAGAAGTGGTGCCCGTGTTTCTATTATACTTTCCCTCTGATTGTTCCACTCCTGGTTTTGGCTACAAATACTGAGGTAAAAACTCACCAAATACTCAATTTGGCCTAATACTATGTGTGTGCCGTACATGTGAGACATAATATCAGCTAGTTTTTACTCACTAGCCCAGAGAGAATTGAATATTGTGGACCAAAACTCATGTAATAGCCAAAATTAGCAGACTGTAATTCCTCTTGAACACACACAACATCTTATTACGTAAGTCACCTGAAAGGTATGCTTTAAATTCAAAGCAAGGTGACATTTTACTAAACATTGCTGGTAACTTAGAATGTCCCTCATGTATTTCTTTTGAAGGGGGAGTGATGGTAATGTTTTTCATGTTGTTGTTGTCAATACTATTAATACATATTTGTTTTGTCTTGCAGCTATAAAAGTAGGTTACGATGAAATCAGAGACATTACCAGAATCTGAAAACACCTGGGCACCCTGAGGCTCCATGAAGTGGTAGCTAACACAAACATTTTTTTTTCAACGTATGTGCCCTACCTTATTTCTAGCTAGAACATTTTCATTGGATGTAAAAATAGAACAATTTGTTTATTTCATGTCAATACAGTTATACAATTCTCAAATAATATTGACATACACTAAAAAGTAATATCGTCAATGTAAGAAGCTCTACAGGCATACTAACTGCCAAATATGATATAACATCAATATACAGGTGCATCTCAATAAATTAGAAAATCATCAAAAAGTTAATTTATTTAATTAATTCAATACAAAAAGGAGACACGTAGATATTATACAGAGTTAATACACACAGAGTGATCTATTTCAAATTTTTATTTCTGTTAATGCTGATGATTATGGCTTACAGACAATGTACACCCAAAAGTCATTATCTTAGAAAATGAGAGTAATTGCCACAAAACACCTGCAAAGGCTTCCTAAGTGCTTAAATTGGTCCCTTAGTCTGGTTCAGTAGGCTACACAATCATGCGGAACACTGCTGACTTGACAGATGTCCAGAAGGTAGTCATTGACTCACTCCACAATGAGGTTAAGCCACAAAAGGTAATTACTAAAGAAGCTGGCTGTTCAGAGTGCTGTATCCAAGCATATTAATAAAAAGTTGAGTGGAAGGAAAAAGTGTGGTAGAAAAAGGAACCGGTATAACCACAGCCTTGATAGGATTGTTAAGAAAAGGTCATTCAAAAATGTGGGGGATATTCACAAGGAGTGGACTGCTGCTGGGGTTAGTGCTTCAAGAGCCACCACACACACAGACGTATCCAGGACATGGGCTACAAATGTCATACTCCTTATGTCAAGCCACTCATGACCAATAAGCAATACCAGAAGCGTCTTACCTGGGTCAAAGAGAAAAAGAACTGGATTGTTGCTCAGTAGTCCAAGGTGTTGTTTTTAGATGAATGTAAATTTTGCATTTCATTTGGAAATCAAGGTCCCAGAGTCTGGAGGAAGAGTGGAGAGGCCACAATCCAAGCTGTTTAAGGTCTAGTGTGAAGTTTCCACAATCAGTGATGGTTTGGGGAGCCATGTCATCTGCTGGTGTAGGTCCTCTATGTTTTATCAAGACCAAAGTCAGAGCAGTTATCTACCAGGAAATTTTAGAGCACTTCATGCTTCCCTCTGCTGGCAAGCTTTTTAGAGATGGAAAATTCATTTTCCAGCAGGACTTGGCACCTGTCCACTCTGCCAAACGTACCAATATCTGGTTTAATAACCATAGTATCACTGTGCTTGATTGGCCAGCAAACTCACCTGACCTAAACCTCACAGAGAATCTATACGGTATTGTCAAGAGGAAGATGAGAAACACCAGACCCAACAATGCAGATGAGCTGAAGGCTGCTATCAAAGCAACCTGGGCTTCCATAACACCTTAGCAGTGCCACAGGCTTATCGCCTCCATGCCACACCGCATTGATGCAGTAATTCATGCAAAAGGAGCCCCGATCAAGAATTCAGTGCATTTACTGCAGACTTTTCAGTAGGCCAATATTTTCTGAGTATATAAAATATTTTAATATGAGTTTTTAAAATCATTTTTTTCAGTTTGTCTCATATCATATTCTAATTTTCTGAGATAACTACTTTTGGGTTTTCATTGGCTGTAAGCCAGAATAATCAATATTAAGGGTATGTGCCCATGAACAAGACTCACTGTGTCCTTGATGCTGCGGGTCCTGACCTGCGGGGAAGCAAGTCTCTTCCGCAGGAGACTGCAGCTGCTTGTACCCACTATCAGGGTTCGGTGCGTTGTGGTCTCTCACTTGTGTTCTCCCTACGGAGGATGCATGCGAAGCCGCAGCAATTGACATGCTATGGTCTGGAAAGCCGCTCCGCAGGTCAGTGTTTGCTGCGGAAAGAACAAGCACAGTGGGCACAGGATTTCTAAAAATCCCATCCACTTTGCTTGTACTGTTCAACACAGCGTTTTGGGCGCAGTGAAAACATGCTACATCCAAAACGCTGCAAACACTGATCGTGGGCATGCACCCTAACAGAAATAAACACTTGAAATAGAACACTCTGTGTGTAATGACTATATATAATATTTTTGTTTCCCTTTTTGTATTGAATTTATGAAATAAATTAACTTTTTGATGATATTCTAATTTACTGAGATGCACCTGTATTTATCTGCCAGTGTTTCCCCAATGTCAATTAAATTTTACTCAAACAGCAGAGTTATCAGGAAACCTTTGATCTAACTAAAGGCCGCTTTACACGCTGCGACATCGCTAGCCGATGCTAGCGATGTCGAGCGTGATAGCACCCACCCCCGTCGTACGGCCCATATGTGGTGATCGCTGCCATAGCGAACATTATGACTGCGGCAGCGTCACATGCACATACCTGCTCTGCGACGTCGCTGTGACCGGCGAACCGCCTCCTTTCTAAGGGGGCGGTTCGTTCAGCGTCACAGCGATGTCACTAAGTGGGCATCCGATCAAAGCGGAGGGGCGGAGATGAGCGGGATGAACATCCCGCCCACCTCCTTCCTTCCTCATTTCTGGCGGGACGCAGGTAAGGTGAGGTTCCTCGTTACTGCGGCGTCACACGTAGCGAAGTGTGCTGCTGCAGAAACGAGGAACAACATCGTTACTGCAGCAGCAACGATATTTGGGAAGAGGGGGGCATGTCACCGATTAGCGATTTTGAACGTTTTTGCAACGATTCAAAATCGCTAATAGGTGTCACATGCAACGACATCACTAAAGTGGCCGGATGTGCGTCACAAATTCCGTGACCCCAACGAGATCGCTTTAGCGATGTCGTAGCGTATAAAGCGGCCTTAAGGCTCCGTTCCCTGGTAAGTATGTGGTGAGTTTTTAATGTTGCAGATTTTCTGCATTGTTTCTGCACCTGTTAGGTAAATTGCATTTTTTACATGCTTTGTAACCCGTTTTTAATCTTATTTTGTTTATCATGTTTTAAATTAGAGTGCTTTGAAACTTCTTAGTATTTAGCTTTGACAAAACTTTATTGATACAGTCATATGTGGATTACAGAAACACACTAAAAACACAAATGTGATTCTGACCTGTGGATTTTCTGCGTCTAATGCAATTCTATTGTGAAAATCCAGACATAAAACTTAGAGGGCTCACAAGAGAAATTGACATATTGCGGATTTGAAAAACGCTCTTCAGTTCAATTTAGCCTGTGTAAAAAATACAGAGAGGCCATGAGAGTTCTATAAATCCCATTCTCTTTGCTAGAACTATAAGATGCTGTTGGTTTTGCTCAGCAAAATATGTACCATCAATGACCAAAAACCCATCATGAGAACATATCCTAATATATGGAGCTCCATGGGGCTAAAGGCCCCGTCACACACAGAGATAAATCTTTGGCAGATCTGTGGTTGCAGTGAAATCATGGACATATTTTTACATTTGTACACAGCCACAAACCTGGCACTGATTGTCCACAATTTCACTGCAACCACAGATCTGCCAAAGATTTGTCTGTGTGTAAGTGGCCTTTATTCTTCAAGACTGGTAGGACTTACATCAGTCTTGAAAAAAAATTGTCTGCCCGCCTCTTAGGCGGGCTTTACACGCTGCGACATCGCTAGCAATTGCTAGCGATGTCAAGCACGATAGCACCCGCCCCCGTCGCACATGCGATATGGGGTGATTGCTGCCGTAGCGAACATTATCGCTACGGCAGCTTCACATGCACATACCTGGTCAGTGACGTCGCTGGTACCGCCGAACAATATCTCCTTCAAGGGGGAGGTGCGTTCGGCGTCACAGCGAAGTCATGGCAACGTCACTAAGCGGCCGGCCAATAGAAGCGGAGGGGCGGAGATGAGCGGGACATAACATCCCGCCCACTTCCTTCCTTCCGCATTGCTGGTGGAGGCAGGTAAGGAGATGTTTGTCGTTCCTGCGGTGTCAAGCGATGTGTAGTGCTGCAGGAACGACAAACAACATGGTACCAGCAGCAGTAACGATATTATGAAAAGGAGCAACATGTCACCGATCAACGATTTTTGACGTTTTTGCAATCGGTGATCATCGCTCCTAGGGTTAACACGCTGCGATGTCGGTAACGGCGCCGGATGTGCGCCACTAACGACGTGACCCCGACGATATATCGGCAGCGATGTTGCAACGTGTAAAGCTCGCCTTGAAGTTGAATTTTTCGGGCTCTAGTAACAATAATAAAATAATAATATTTACTCACTTATATACTGCTATTACATCCATAGCACTTTACATACATCAGCAACACCGTCCCTATTGGGGCTCACAATCTAAATTCTCTATCAGTATGTCTTTGAAGTGTGGGAGGAAGCCCACGCAAACACAAGGAGAACCATACAAAATCCTTGCTGTTGTTGTCTTTGGTAGGATTTGAACTGAGTATCCCAGTGCTGCAAGACTGCAGTGCTAACCACTGAGCCACCATGCCACACTTAAGCATTGATTGCCTTTTCTGAGAATAGGTCATCTGATCAATATCAGATTAGTAGGGGTCGAACAACTGCGAGCCCCTCTGATTAGCTGGATTTACATAAAGGTCAGACCTGGAAAAACACATTCATACACACGTGGTTAAAATTGTTGGTACCCCTCGTTTAATAAAATAAAAACCCACAATGGTCACAGAAATAACTTGAATCTGACAAAAGTAATAAATAAAAAATCTATGAAAATGAGCAAATGAAAGTCAGACATTGCTTTTCAGGTTTCACAGAATTTTGTAAAAAATAAAACTCATGAAATAGGTCTGGACGGAAATGATGGTTCCCTCCTTAACGTAATATTTTGCTGCACAACCTTTTGAGGCAATCACTACAATCAAACGGTTCCTGTACCTGGCAATGAGACTTCTGAACCTTTCGACAGTAATTTTGGTTGACTCCTCATGAGCAAACGGCTCCAGTTGTCTCGTGTTTGACGGTTGCGTTTTCCAGACGGCATGTTTCAGCTCTTTGCAAAGATGCTCAATAGGATTTAGGTCAGGGCTCATAGAAGGCCACTTGAGAATAGTCCAATGTTTTCCTCTTAGCCATTCTTGGGTGTTTTTAGCTTTGTGTTTTAGGGCATTATCCTGTTGCAAGACCCATGACCTGTGACTGAGACCAAGCTTTCTGACACTGGGCAGCACATTTTTCTCTAGAATCCCTTGATAGTCTTGAGATTTCATTGTACCCTGCACAGATTCAAGACACCCTGTGCCAGATGCATGCGGCAAAGCATCCCCAGAACATAACACTTTAAAAAATTCACTATTGCTGCACCATATGTTCTAGCTCTAGAATACACAGCATTTGGCACCTTAGTGCTTCTTTTTAATAGGATGATTGGAACAACTCCCTACATTAGGGTTGACTGTCAACCACAAGCATCTGCAATCTAAGAAATGATATATGATATGCTTTAGATTTTTAATGAGAATGTGCAAATATGAAAGCAGCCAGAATAAGAGGATCAGATGGGGTGGCATTGTGTGTACAAATGATTAGGAGTTGATTTGTAGTACTTGGTATCGACCAATAAATTAAAGTTGACAGAACTGTTTTATTTGGCTCATCAACTTCTTACATACAGCCACTGATGGAGATGGGAACAGATGACCACTGCGGGTGTCAGGTGTTGTTCCTCCATCAATCTAATAATAACAATATATCCTACGGGCAGGGCATCATTATTATTGCAGAGAAATACCACTTTGAATGGTACATGGATTCATACTCATATCATAGACTGAGGAATTTAAAAAAGCCTGCGTATTAATTTAATTTAATCTCTTATGAGAATGAGACTTGCCCAACTTCAGAAACCACAGGCAGTCAACTTTTAAAGAAAATCTGTCAATAGGTTTTTGATATGTCATCTGAAGACAGCAGGAGATAGGGGCTGAAACACAGATTTTAGGGATGTGTAATTTATTAGGTTATGTGCTGTTGTTTTCCTAAAATGTATGTTTTATCACCTGAAAGTTATCACTGCTGGACTACAGGGCTCCTGAACTCTCTGATAAGCAGCTCATTATCAATGCACAATGTATACACAAAGCTGTGTTGTGGGCTGTTAGTTTTCTGAGTTATGCTACATGCTGTTGTCACAAAGCCACTGCTCACTGTGTCCTAGGAATGCAGTGGGTGACAGCAAAACTGCACAATAGACTGCTGGGGCATACTTAGCTGTCAGTATTGTCCAGCAGCCAAATCTCAGGGTGGTCCTGCTGGGCTTTTTCAGCCAGGTGTTTTAGGTGATTGCCTGGCTATTTAGCTGGATGGCAATAGTCAGACCATTATCAGTCATAGCTTTGCTCTGTAGAGCGTTTGCCTCATGTTTTGATCTTCTGATCTCTTGCTGCTTGACCTTGGACCTTGCTTCTGACTATTCGTTGGCCTATCCCCTTTGTCTTTTTCTGCACTGTTTTGATCTTACCATGGACTCTGAACTGTGTATTCTTTTGTTTTACTTTTTATATTTGAACCCAAACCTCTTGACTGCTCTGTCTCACAGCTTGCATGAGTAGTGACGATTGCCAGCGTCACTTTATGACTGACCTTATAAATTTTTTTGCCAGTATGGATCCCATTCAAATGATTTGTGATCAGGTGGTGAATCTGACTAAAATGATTCAGAATCTGGCTAAAGAGAACCTGAGTCATAAACTGTTGCAGTCCCAGTTGTAGGACCAGTTGTCTACTTTCATGAATGCTTCCTGTTGTCCTTCGCTTCCAGCTGTGGCTGCGATGTTATCTTCTGACATGCCATTTGTCTCTCCCGAACCATAGTGGTCCTTCCTGATACATTTTTGGGACAGAAAAATCAGTTTAGCGTCTTCATGTAGGAGTGTAAGCTACTTTTTAACCAGTGACCTTTGTCTTCAGGCAATGAGTTCCAGCAGGTGGGAATAATCATGTCCCTACAGTGAGGGGACCTTCAGACCTGGGCATTTTCTATGTCCTGAATGCTCCAGAATGGCATTCTGTCAAAGCCGTCTTTGATGCCTTAGGCGGGCTTTGCAAGTTGCGACATCGCAAGCCGATGCTGCGATGTCGCACGCGATAGTCCCCGCCCCCGTCGCAGGTACGATATCTTGTGATAGCTGCCGTAGCGAAAATTATCGCTACGCCAGGTTCCCATGCACTCACCTGCCCTGCGACCGTTGCTCTGGCCGGCGACCCGCCTCCTTCCTAAGGGGGCGGGTCATGCGGCGTCATAGTGACGTCACATGGCAGGCGGCCAATAGCGGCGGAGGGGCGGAGATGAGTAGGATGTAAACATCCCACCCACCTCCTTCCTTCCGCATAGCCGCCGGCGGCAGGTAAGCTGATGTTCCTTGCTCCTGCGGCTTCATACACAGCGATGTGTGCAGCCGCAGGAGCGAGGAACTACATCGTACCTGTCGCTGCAGCATAATGATGAAAAAGTCGGAGCCTGCAACGATGATACGATAATGACGCTTTTGCGCTCGTTAATCGTATCATCTAGCATTTACACAGTACGATCTCGAAAGTGACGCCGGAAGTGCGTCACTTTCGATTTGACCCCGCCGACATTGCATGTGCGATGTTGCAACGTGCAAAGCCGCCCTTAGGGTTAAAGGGAATCTGTCCCCAGGATTTTGCATTGTAAGCTGAGGACAGTGTGCCACCCCCATGCCAGCAGCCGGGCTGCTCGGATCCGGATCCGCAGTGTGGCTCGAGGGATTCCACCGGACTCGGGGGTCGCGTAGACACTTCAAATAAAAAGGGGATGTATTTGTACGGGATTTGCCGTAAACTGTCTGTGACGCCAACCACGGTGTGTGGTGAAATGTGGCACCACCACTGCTGTTGTGGGGCACCTGGGGAACGATGGGATGGCAGTTGGATGTTAGCCCCTCCGTGGGTAGGGATGGATGCCCCAGGGCCCAGTGTCTCTTATGCTGAGGATGGTGACTGCAGGGGCCAGCGCGCCCGGTCAGACCGGGAGATGTTTGTTTACTCACGATTAAATGAATCACACAAGTCCAATGGTAAACCAAGGTGTTGGTGGCCAGCCGCCACAGTCGGGTGTATCTGGTCCCACACCCGGGCTGGTGGTCTGTGTCACTTTCCTCTGCACTCTGTGTTTGGTGTGGTGGACTTCCCAGTGTGAAACACGGGAGTCCGCTCCCGGTCCTTTTGTTGGGAGCCTTGCCCGCTGACGATGACCCTTGGGATCTACCGTGCCCTGGCGGATGCCCAATCCCCCGCGGTGGGCTGTTTTCTGCTTTTGGGACTTTGGTTGGGACAGGACCTATTATCCTGCTCTCAATTTGTTAATTAGCTAGGCCGTTGGTTCCGGTCCTGGCTTCAGGGTCCAAGTACCCCCTCTGTGCATGGTTTCCAGGTCGGTTCTCTGGTGGCGGTATCGGCGGGCTCCAACCCTGTCCCGGTCCACATCAGATCTCCGGCAGCGGTCTTCCCATCTCCTGACAAACACGGATCACCGTTTGCCACCTAGCTAGCACAGCGGAGCTACAACCCCGGCGCCTTTTCTTTCTGTCTCAGCCATCACTTTCTCCTCCTCAACTACTCCACTCCACTCGAACTACAATTTAGACTACTGCTTTTCCCGCCCCGGGTTCTCCAGACCACTAGGTGGGCATTCTCCATACGCCTGGTCCCGTCCACTGGTGTGCCTTTCCTACCCTGTCAGGGGTGACTAGGGTTTTTGGTTGGCTGTGTGTAACCCTGCGTGGGATGGTGTTATGCTGGGGCCTATACTGTGTGACTACCTGGTTTTGCCAGGGCATCACAACAGCATGCTGCAAGAGTTAAAAAATAAAATAAAATGTTTCTCTTATCTGTGTTGTTTACTCATACTAAAGAGTTTATTGCTCTGTGAATAACATTGGTGTGACTCATCTGTGCCTGCAGAGCAGACTAGTATGCCCTCTGCTATGACTGACACCTCAAACTCAATGCACAATAACTATTGAGAGTCTGGTGTGGGCGGGGAAAGCTCCCAGCTTTGCTACACTCAATTCTGAGATAAAGTCAGAATGCCTACACACTGTAATCTAAGATAAACATGGTTAGTTTCAGAATTTGGTTGCCTACATTATGCTGCTTTCAGATGAAGTAGCAAAAACCTGGTGACAGATTCCCTTTAATTATGACGAACTTGACAGACCCCAGGTTGCTGAGATAAAGATCATGAACCTGAACTGAGAGGGCTGCACTACTGAGAACTATAGTGCTCAATTCTGGCAATGGTCCACTGAAGTTCAGTGCAATGATGCAGCTCTCAGGTGCCCATTCCATAGAGGCGTTTCTGAGGCTACTCATGCTCTTCTTTGTTCTTTGGAGGAGGCCATGACCCTGACCATAATGGATCTCAGTATTCATGAAAGGCAGGACACTTGTTATATTTGTCCTTAGTATGTCCATTTACCTGAAGTGGATTCGATGGAATTTGGAGCAGGCAGTTCTTGTGCTGTAGAGAAAATGTGACGCCCTGGCCTATCAGGTCGTCACAAGGGTGCCGTGCAACATGCCCTTTTGCATGGTACCCGCTCCTCCTTGGTTACGGGTCCTGTCATTTTGGTGTTGCTGCCAACAGGTGTACATAAATCCTGAGGAACACTCTGCACCACACCCACCAACCACCCATTGGGCAACCTGAGGGGAATAGGGCCACACAGATGGAGGGATGGAAGAGGGAGGGCAGAGATGTCAGTAGTTGAGTTGAGTGAAGTTGAGCAGTGAGACAGCGGTGACAGTGTAGGTCACGCTGTGGAGATGGGCTCCTGTACCCGTCCCAGGTGCCAGACGTTGGCCTGGCCAGAAGAAGCTGGAAGCCCGGTCGCAGGGGGTAGTGACAGGGAGTACGGTGCTGCTACAGAGAGCAGGCCGGCTGCCTTGTACTACAAGCGGGCAGGGGCCAGGGCACGACGGGGTACGTGGACCCTAGGCTGGGAAGAAGCTTCACGCAGCCCAGTAATTTACCCGATGGGAACAGGATCTTCAGGAACCGTTCTCCACCCGCTCCATAATCGGGGTACTAGCACAACGAGGGGGATAGGACTTCCCACAACCGTCCAGAAAATCCCAAGCGTGAACCCTGAGAGCAGACTCACCTTGCTAGCCACGCAGGTGAGCGGGACCCAAGTAGTCTTAGGCGAAAGGGTTCCACCAAGTTACACACAGTGCCAAGGGACAAGGCTTCAGACCAACCAGCAACACCAAAGGGGCATGGACCCAGCATGCTCAGCCAACAGAAACAGAGTATTCAAGAGTTTGTTTTACCTGGTGTCAGCGTCAGTGACTTTGGACTGTGTGAGTACCCGATATCCCCTTCACCCCCAACGGGTTCCCCTCTCCATACATCACCGGGCCCCCTACCCACAGAGGGGTTAAACATCCTGTTACTTCAACACCATCACCGGGCTCCCCAACAGCAGCGGTGGTCTCTCACATTACCACGCACCGTGGGTGGCGTCACGAACATTATCCCATTCACCACCCAAAGCAACAATCCCCCCTTTTTATTTCCGAGGTAGCCGCGCGACCCCGCCTCGGATCTGGAGACCCCTCGAGCCACTGTGGATCCGGGTCCAAGCAGCCCGTCGGTTCTCACTGGGGCGGCACAAAGACATGTCAATGTAATCCCAGACTCTATCTCTACTGTGGTCTCGCTGGATATTTTCTTAAAATATGTCCAACTCGCCCTCAAGCAAGCAAGCCATTGGGAAAAGGTCTAAAGGCCCCGTTACATGCTACGATTTATCTGACGATATGTCGTCGGGTTCACGGTGTTCGTGACACACTTCCGTCGTCGTTAGCGACTTCGTTGCGTGTGACACCTACGAGCGACTTCGAACGATCGGAAAAATAGCGAAATCGTTGATTGTTGACACGTCGTTCAGTTTCAAAATATTGTTCGTCGTTTCGAACGCAATTGACATATTGCTACGTTTGACACCCTGCCAACGATGAACAACATTGTTAGTGCATCCGTCATCAGCGATGTGGGCATGTCGTTACGAGCAATGTTCCAAGCCTCCTCCACTCTGATTGGTGTCACGCCAGGGTATATGCTATGGCTAATTATACGCCTCTGTTTGCCGGAATTGTTGGGAGGAATGCTGTGTGACGGTGTCCACACGACCGCCTTGGTCAAACAATATATTGCTGAACGATGTAGCGTCGTTTGTGAGATGGGTACGTGTGACAGCTACAAAAGGAAGTATGAGCGATCTCGGAAAATTGTAGCAACGATCTGGGCGTGTCACATCGCTAACGAGATCGCTAGCGATATCGTTGTGTGTAAAGCGGCCTTAAGTCTGAGTGATTGTCAAGGAGGTCACACAGACTTCCAGCAACCTTTTTTCTTCTCTGATAAAATATTGCTTAAAGGGAAGGTGTCGTGTTTTATTTTTGTATTAATAATAGTGATTATGAAATCATAGTATTTTTAATACAAAATTAAACGCACTGTTTATTTAGTTTTTATTTAATTCTAGTTTTACTGAAGCACCTGGGGCTGCCATCTTGGATTTACTGTGAGTAACGACAGTTACTCACCTCCTTTATGGCAGCACCCTGAGCATTGACTCCAATGGTCGAGCTCCAACTCTATACTTAATCCAGGACAGCTCCCTTCTGTGAGCTGGACATGCCCCCTGTATTGCTTCCATCAGCACTCAAATCCTAACCACACCTCACATCACACCCTGTCAGGCACACCAGTGTGTGGTCTAGCTGGAAAAGGGCCACCCGCCTAGGGGTCAGGCAGACTGGTGGGAGGGAGGAAGCCAGTTGAGAAGTAGCCCTCAGAGAGTGAGGAGCTGAGGGAGTTGGAGCTCCCTGTGTGACCTTAGTTGGGTCACAGACAGTGGTCTGGGACGAGAGGAGTCGGAGACCCGGTCGCAAGGTTTTGGAAAAGGGTGTACTGACTTAGTTTTGGAGAACGGTCGGCACCGGAAAGTCCAGTAACCGCACCGGTACCGAGCATGGTGGGGTACAGGACCCTAGATCAGGAAGTAGCTTCACGCAACTGGATAATTCACCTGTGGAGGACAGTGTCTTTATTAACTTTCCCCAAGAGCTCACAGATCGAAGGCACCAACACAATGAGGGGGATACAGCTTATCAGCTTACGCGGCCTACAGAAATCCCAAGTGTCAGCCATCGAGAGCACAGCTCCACTATACCATTATAGATAGCGGGACCCTGAGAGCTTCAGGCCGAAGGGTCACTTAGGAAAATCTACAAAATTGTGCATGGAAGCAATCTCCGGACCACTAAGCAATACCAGTGGGGACGGATACCCGAACAAGCTCCCTGGAGTGGCAGCAGCACCCAGAGACTTGGTTTACTTCTGTGTCAGAGTCTGTTTAATGATTGCACCAACGTCTACTCAACCTGAGTGAGTACACTGCACACCCTGCGTCCTGCCTGCCCGCATAGCCTGCACAACGCTATCCGCCACTTATCTCCAGAGTCCCGGGGTCTCCCCTACCCATGGAGGGATCACCATCTGGCTGCCCCACTCCATCTTCCCCGGGCTACTCCCATCGGTTGCGGTGGTACTCCCCTTACCGCGAACCATGGGTGTCGTCACAAACTCTCCCTTGTAAATAACCTTCTCCTTTACATTTGAAGTGGCTGCAAGCCCCTGGGTCGAGAGACCCTCGAGCCACAGCAACCCCGGATCTGAGCAGTTTGACTGCTGCAGGGGCGGCACACCCTTATTTCAGAATCTTTTCAAGCTGGTAACGGTGGAATTAATGCTCTGAGTGGGATCACTTCACTCTGAATCCATCTACTGTTTTGCTTTGGATAATTTACATGCTGGCTTCATACTGGGACTTCCTCAGCTGTGTATTCACAATCTTGTTATCAATTGATTCCAGAAGGAGATTGTTATGTGGAGTTTCAACTGTCATAAGACATGGTAGGGTTCTGTAGAAACATGCTCCACTAGTCTGGAGGGTCTGCCAGGGCACATGAAAGACTTTGAAGATGTATTTTTGGAAAAAAGGCAGAGATAAGACCTTTCCATCATTTTTATGATTGTGCTAATATTTATGCTAATATTTATGCCCCTAATGCCAAATTGCCTAAAGCTCGTCTTTACAATTTGTCTGGGCCTGAACCTACTGCAATGAAAAACTATGTGAATGAAAGTTTACAGAAAGTTCATAATCATCCTTCCTCCTTCTCTTTAGCTACAGGATTTCTTTTTGTTAAAAAGAAGGATGGTGGTCTCTGTCCTTGTATAGATTTCTGAGAACTGAACAGAATTTGGGGACTGCTCAGAATCGCCAAAAGCAGATAGCCAATAGAAAACATTTGTTGGCTCCTAAGTTTCAAGTGGGTGATAAGGTTTAGTTGTGATCCAAAAATATTAAATATACAATACGATTGGTGAAGTTTGGCCCTAAGTTCATTGGCTGTTATGAGATTTTGGAAGTAGGCAATCCGGTGGAAGTTAGATTAAAACTTCCTCCATTTCTTCGTATTCCTAATGTTTCCATTGATCACTGTTTAACACTAGAACTACTGAGGTAGTCATTTTGACTACTTTGCACTATGTATTTCTATATAGGCGTCACGAGTCCAGTAGTTCTAGTGATAAAGAGTTTGTTTTTTTCGGTATTATCTTTCTCATCCTTACTCAGAGGGTCCGAAATTCCCTCCAATATCTTGTTCTTTGGAGATGATACGGACCCAAGGAGAGATCCTTGGTCCCAGCTCAATCTCTGTATCTCGATCATTTGGTCAGGGCCTTCTATTTAAGGTTTCCTGGAAAACCTGGGGGTTCAGTGGTTCCTCTAGAAGAGGGGGTACTGTAACAAATCTGTCGCTCACTGTGCCCTTGGATTGCAGTGATTGACGGCTCACATGCCCAATAGATTGCAGGGGTGTACTGAGCTGTCAGTATTATTCAGCTGCCCAATCGCAGGCTGGATCTGCTGTGCTTTTTCCAGGTATTACCTTTCTTGGTGATTGCCTGGCTATTTAGCTGGCTGGCAATAGCCAAATCATTTTCAGTCATATCTTTACGATGTAGGGTGTGTGCCTCATGTTTTGCTGTTCTGATCTTTTTCTGCCTGACCTTGGACCTTGCCTTTGACTATTCGTTTGCCTTGTCCCTTTGTCTCTAACTGCATTGTTTTGACCTGACCATGGACTGGGACCTGTTTGTTCTTCTGTATTGCCCCTCTGCCTTTGATGTACACTCTCTATATTTGACCAAGGACTTCTTGACTCCTCTGTCTCATAACTTGCTGTAAAGGAACCGTCACACTTTAGCGATGCTCCAGCGATCCCTCTAGCGATCCCTCTAGCGATCTGACCTGGTCAAGATCGCTGGTGCGTCGCTACATGGTCGCTGGTGAGCTATCAATCAGGCAGATCTCACCAGCGACTTTTGACCAGCCCCCAGCCCCCAGCAACGCGTGGAAGCAATGCTGCGCTTGGTAACTAAGGTAAATATTGGATAACCAAGCGCTTGGTTAACCGATATTTACCTTGGTTACCAGCGCACACCGCTTAGCACTGGCTCCCTGCACTCGTAGCCAGAGTACACATCGGGTTAATAAGCAAACCGCTTTGCTTATTTACCCAATGTGTACTCTAGCTACGTGTGCAGGGAGCAGGGAGCCGGCAATGGCAGCCTGAGAGCGGCGGACACTAGTAACCAAGGTAAATATTGGGTAACCAAGCAAAGCACTTCGCTTGGTTACCCGATATTTACCTTGGTTACCGCTTACCGCAGGCTGCCAGAAGCCGGCTCCCTGCTCCCTTGACATTCAGATCATTGCTCTCTCGCTGTCAAACACAGCGATGTGTGCTTCACAGCGGGAGAGCAACGTCCAAAAAATGAACCAGCTCTGTGTGTAACGAGCAGCGATTTTAGTGAAATAAGTGCACTGCACCGCTTACCGCTCTGCAAGGCTGTTGTAGCAAAGTCCTTTTCGGCTCTCTTCTGTTTAGAGCCAGCCACGTGGGTGTTCTGAGAGGCAGCCTCAGCTGCTAATACTCACTTGGACTTGCTGCAGAAAAAACAGATGAGTGCATAGGATGAAGTGACTGACCGTGGTGCTGTTGCCAAAGTGCCAGGATAAATACTTCTTTTGCCACAAAGAGAAAATGGCAGCACTCTGCGGTTGTCAAACAAATCTTGCTTTATTTTTTCTTGCAGACAGGTGAAACAGACATGAGGGTGCAGAGGGAGTGGAGCACAAGGACGAGCAGCGATTGCACAGCAGGGGCCAGATCGTTGCTCAGTGTCACACACAGCGAGATCGCTAATGAGGTCACTGGTGCATCACAAAAAACGTGACTCAGCAGCGATCTCACTAGCGATCTCGCTATGTGAGAAGTACCCCTAAGAAGTGACTTGCCACAGTGTCACAGCTGCATTTAAAAACTTATATTGTGTCACAACCGTTGCACCCAGTAAAGTAAACAATACATTACTAGAATCGGGGTTTCTTTTCCTACATTATGCTACTCTCAGATGAGGAAGCAAAAACCTGGTGACGGATTCCCTTTAAAGCTTTGAAAGTTGGGAAATGCTATACATTGTTCCTATATCTACATTAACAGAAATATCCACTTAAATATCCAATAGTCCAAAAAGGTACTTATTTAACCCTTTTCAGACATCCATTGTACATGTACTGCGCTAGTCATCAAAATTTGTATGGAGCAGGCTCAGGGAGTGAGCTCGACACATATCTGGCAGGTAATGGCTTTGTATTACAGCCAGAACCTGCCTCTAACTATCGCAGGTAGAGCGGATCTCTACTCACAATTGATATCCTGTTAGAGGTAATTTGCACGTTGCAACATCGCTACTGCGATATTGTCGGGGTCAAATCGAAAGTGACGCACATCTGGCGCCGGTAACAACGTCGCAACGTGTAAAGCCTAGATGCGCCGAAAATAGCATCGTAAATCGGTGATCTGTGTAGCGTCGGTCATTTACATAATGTCGCACCAATAGGAGATGCAATGTTGTTCCCCGTTCCTGCGGCAGCATACATCACTGTGTGTGAAGCCGCAGGAGCGAGGAACATCTCCTTACCTGCCTCCACCAGCTATGCGGAAGGGAGAAGGTGGGCGGGATGTTTACGTCCCGCTCATCTCCGCCCCTCCGCTTCTATTGGCTGCCTGCTGTATGACATCGCTGTGATGCCGCACGACCCGCCCCCTTAGGAAGGAGGCGGGTCGCTGGCCAGAGCGACTCCGCAGGGCAGGTAAGTGCGTGTGAAGCTGCCATAGCGATAATGTTCGCTACGGCAGCTATCACAAGATATCGCATGTGCAACGGGAGCGGGTACTATCGCGCTTGGCATCGCTAGCATCGGCTAGCGATGTCGCAGCGTGCAAAGTACCCCTAAAATGCTGCTGCAATCTCTGACTTTGGCATTAACAATGCACCTGCAGGTGATGCACTATTCTATGCATCCATCAATGCTTTGTGTGTAAAGGGCGCCAATGGGTTACGATGGCAGCCAGGATCTGTTAAAAGTCCTCTGTGACTGTCATTACGGAGCCTTGCCTGCAGCCAGGCTTCAGAGGAGACCTTGATTTTCACAATATACAGTAATACTGTGGCATTGCTTTATAAAGCACATGCAATCAGATGATCACAGGTTATAACAAACTAACAAATACAATGAAAAGTAAAAAGTTTTCAAATATATGAAAACTCCCCATAAAAGTTGAAATCACCCGTCTTTTCACCCATTAAAAATAAAAATGGTAAAAAAAAAATGCACATATGTGGTATCGCCACATTCAGAAAAGTGCAATCTATCAAAACATAAAAATAATTAACCTTATTGTGTAGCACCCCTGAGCTACCAGGTGCCACAAATGTAACCCGTGGAAATCCAAACCCCGGAATAGTAAACACACCAGCACCTTCAGGCTACACCACAACCCCAACATCAACCCTGGAAGACTGCCTGCCTAGTAAAAGGTAAAAGCGGAGGGCACTGATTGGATGGTACCACCCAGCCTGTAGGAAGAGACCCAGCGAGGGGGAGGAACCTGTGGTCAGTTGGAAAAGGCGGGAGGAAGTGGTGTGCAGTCGGTGGAAAGTCAGTCAGAATGAGGTAAAGAAGGAAGCAATCTCTGTCAGTAGAGTCTGTTAGAAAGTCAGAGGAAGTGAAGGGGAGGAGTAGTGGAGTAGTAGTCTGAAGTAGTAGAAAGTGGAAAGTACTGAAAATGCAACAGGATAAGGCACAGCCACTGAACTAGAAATGGAGGTGCACTTGTCAATTTCCAATCCATAGATATCCAAGATAAAACAAGGCACTCTTCAGGTATACTTTAAACAAATTTTATTTTCAAAACACTTTGGTTGTGAACATGTGACATTTCGGCCACGTAGTGGCCTTCATCAGACATCTCACAAAATTGTACGTACTGGAACAAATATATGCAGCAATGTATATGTGGCGCCCCTGACCTGGTCAGGCACCACTGAGGACTGCACCCATGCTGGGACAGTACTTCCAGGTAATCCTAAAGGCTAGATTGAGGTGTGTATGCACAGACCTATAGTAACCAGGTCTCCCACACCTTTAGAGGGGACCCTTGGGTAGTCTCCAGAGAGGGGGCTAGCCTTCAACTCTTTTCAAGAGATGTAGTGGAGGGGCTGGGATCTAAAATGCAGAGGCTGTCAGGAAAGGAGTGGAGCGAGCCAGTCTGGTAGTGGTGAGCGGCGGTTGCTAAGGGATACGCGCGCTCACCCTAGTAAGACCCTGCGAGGTGTAGTGACAGTTGGCGGGGGAGAACGGTCACCTGGTCAGTAAGAGAGAAGCGTCTGGGGTGACTAGGCACGTACGGGGAACAGGTCCCTAGAGCAGACCCCGTTTTAACGATCTGCTAAACCTGCCGATGAGGGGAACTACAAGTACCTCACCAACCACACAGAGTCCGAGCCTCAGCAGCAACACAGGAACCCATAAGGAGGCAGAGCCAGAAGCCATCTCACCTTGTCCACGCTGCCGACAAATGGTCCAAAAAGGGGAGAAAAGGCAGTAGTGACTCCCTGGATAGACCCCCATGGTACTTCAGGTCAGGGGGTTATCCGAACACAGAAGTGCTAGGAAGGCGAGCTAACCTGTTACCCTCAGACTGGCCTGAAGGAGCTCCTGGTCCTACCTGGTTCATCACAGCAATGTCCGGGTCAGCTCACCATAACATCTGTGTGAGTAAAAATCAGTTAAATGACTTTTGGACTCTGCCTGAGTTATTCTGGGACCCGTTATTCTACACACCTGAGCCCCTGGGGCCTGCCTCCCTCCCGGAAGGTCACACCATCTGACTGCAAATCCCATCAGCCCCAGACGCTCATAAAATCTGCAGTGGTGGTCACCCATATCCCTGACCGCAAGCCGTGAGTGGCGTCACGACACATACAAAATCTGACATCCCTATATGCCATATTAAAAGAAGACCATGTGGTGTCCCTGAAGCTGGATCGATGTCCCTGGGGCATCACACCTTCTCTTTTGGCGTCATGAACAGGATCCTGGACTAGACCCATTCAGATGGGTGACAGTGTGCCTTGGCGGTCTGACTGAAAAATTTGATTCGAGGCCATTTTCTTTGCCACTGCTGAAAGTGCGTCATCAACAAGCTGCAGCTCGCACAGGAGAAGTAACCACCCATGGAGAGGAGTGACAGTCCCAGGATGGAGAGAGCACTCTGACCCCGTAAGAGGAGGAAATGGGAGGGCTGCTCTGTCCCTGGACTACTGGGACGCCCCAAGCCCTGTGGGAGGAGAAACGAAAATAGAGACACAACCTGATGAACCAGGGAGGAGGCAAGATGGCATCAGCAGAAGGAGATCATAAGGAGCAGGGCTGGTCAAGGCCCATGTCAGCAGAGGAGCTGGAAGCAGAAGTTGAGAAAATGGCTGACCGCATGGATGAGCAACGGAAGCGAGAGATGGCCGCCTGGAGGCACAGGATGCTAATGGCGATCAGAAACCTGCGACTGTCCGCGCAGCGGGGCCCGCCTGGAGATGCCGCCTATGTCCAGCCGAAGCCACCGTCAGCAACAGTGACCCCGCCACTGGAAGTCTCCAGCACGACCCCGGGTGAGTCCGAAAACTACCGGAGAGGTGGTGATAGAACTAAAACTTTAAAACAAAGGGAAGCGTTTTGGATTTTTACGTTACAAACGCTGGAACCAAAGGGTCTTATTCGTGATTTCGTTACTTCGAGTTTTTTATAGTTTATCTTGACTTACTATTCTATTATTCTCATTCACAGAGGAATTGATTGTTGATCAGAAGAAGGTCGGCCTGTTTAGGTATTTCTTATTGCCTTTAACTATCTTTCTTCATGAATTCCCTTTATCTTATACATACCGGTCCTTCTGTCCTTTTTCTATGTATCAATTTTTCTCTATATGTAGGCTTTGGTATGTTGATAATTTTTTAATTTATTATGCATTCTGGATGCACATTGTATATATCTCATATATTTCTTATATTCATGGTTTATTAGAAGCAAATAGGTATCTATGATTATTGTAATAGTACCTAGATCTTCCACACTTTGCATGTTTATTGAACTAGTAGATACATTGCTTCCTGTTATTTAATGGGTGGTGTTATTCTTGTTGCTATATTCTTTCTTTCTAGTAGCTTAAACTTAATCCTAAGGGCTCTATTAAAATTTTAGGCTATTCCCCCTTCTATTAACTAAGCTTTTGCTTGTATGCCTGACAGCCATCTGCTGGGGTTAATTTGCTTTACAATGTCATTTCCGGAGTGGAGGTGACACTCCATTAAGATCTAATATTCTGATAATTGCGCTAGCGCGAGTTTGTGCTACCCTATTTGCCCAATATTCTGTCAATCAGGCTCGTCGCTTCCGTACCGTTAACCGGACGTGATGTTCCCTTAGAGTTCTTGGCTTTGATTCCTCTGCACTTGCGCTACTCTGCCATCCAGCGCTTCACATGTTGCCAACCAGGTTCGTCACTTCCGCTCTTGCTTACCGAAAGTGACGTTCCGTTTCAATTTAGATCATGATTAGGTGGTCCATTTAAACCCTGCTGCCTGGCTGTCAGAGCACGCTGATCGTAGACCCGGACGGGCGGTTTTCCTTTCTTATCCAGGAATTCTCATATGTACCACTAGAGCCTTTTTTGGTAAGTGTTGATTTCTCTTATAGTGCATCCAGACTTTGGTATGTGTTGACTTATATAAAGATTGTCTTTTAAGCAGGTAGTTCCTTTTGACAGACAGTCTTTCAGCAAACTTCTAGGCACAATGTTCAGTCTTTCTTACTAATTCTCATATCTAATTCTGCATTTTTTTATTTTTTTCCCCTTCCCCCCCCCTCCTCCTCTCCCCCTTTTTTTATTCGTAGGATGATCTAAAATATAACTGTCAGTGAAGTGACTCACCTAAAATATTTTCCTATGATGTTTTTCCTTTTGGACCAAAATTTAGACATATTTAATGTCTTTATAGCCTTTGGTGAATTGACCATTGATATTGCATGCATAAATCTGCTTTTTTCTGTATAGTTTGATGTATCATGTCATATTTTACATATATATTGATTTCTTGTATTTTTCTGTTATAGTGAATCTGATGAAGGTCAGTTGACCGAAAATTCATTGAATTGACACAAATTGCTTAATAAATTACAATAAAATAAGAGACTTTATTTTCAACAATTTTTGAGTGCTGGATTATTTGAGTATATAAAATCTGCAGTAGCGGTCACCCATATCCCTGACCGCAAGCTGTGAGTGGCGTCACGACACATACAAAATCTGACATACAGTACAGAACAAAAGTTTGGACACACCTTCTCATTCAAAGAGTTTTCTTCATTTTCAGGACTCTGAAAATTGTAGATTCACATTGAAGGCATCAAAACTATGAATTAAAACATGTAGAATGAAATTCTAAAAAAGTGTGAAACAACTGAAAATATGTCTAATATTCTAGGTTCGTCAAAGTAGCCACCTTTTGCTTTGATTACTGCTTTGCACACTCTTGGCATTTTCTTGATGAGCTTCAAGAGGTAGTCACCGGAAATGGTTTTCCAACAGTCTTGAAGGAGTTCCCAGAGATGCTTAGCACTTGTTGGCCCTTTTGCCTTCACTCTGCGGTCCAGCTCACCCCAAACCATCTCAATTGGGTTCAGGTCTGGTGACTGTGGAGGCCAGGTCATCTGGCGTAGCACCCCATCACTCTCCTTCTTAGTCAAATAGCCCTTACACAGCCTGGAGGTGTGTTTGGGGTCATTGTCCTGTTGAAAAATAAATGATGGTCCAACTAAACGCAAACCGGATGGAATAGCATGCCGCTGCAAGATGCTGTGGTAGGCATGCTGGTTCTGTATGCCTTCAATTTTGAATAAATCCCCAACAGTGTCAACAGCAAAGCACCCCCACACCATCACACCTCCTCCTCCATGCTTCACGGTGGGAACCAGGCATGTAGAGTCCATCCGTTCACCTTTTCTACAAAGACACGATGGTTGGATCCAAAGATCTCAAATTTGGACTTATCAGACCAAAGCACAGATTTCCACTGGTCTAATGTCCATTCCTTGTGTTCTTTAGCTCAAATAACTATCTTCTGCTTGTTGCCTGTCCTTAGCAGTGGTTTCCTAGCAGCTATTTTACCATGAAGGCCTGCTGCACAAAGTCTCCTCTTAACAGTTGTTCTAGAGATGAGAAGGTGTGTCCAAACTTTTGGTCTGTACTGTACGTATTTGCCATATTAAAAGAAGACCCTGTGGCGTCCCTGAAGCTGGATTGCTGTCCCTGGGGCGACACATATATTAGCACAGTATAGAGCAGCGTCTTATGCAAAAAGACCAAGGTCAGCAAGGAAATGGTAATGTAAAGAGTTTTAAGATTGTGTCAAAACAAGAGATGCACCCAGTAACAGGAGCCAGCGACAGCATGGAGCAGCAGTGTCAAGACATGCAGTGAAACACATATAATATATAGAGTCATTACACACAGAGTGATTTATTTCAAGTGTTTATTTCTGTTAATGTTGATGATTATGGCTTACAGCCAATGAAAACTCAAAAGTCATTGTGACTCCCTGGCCTATCAGGTCATCACAGGGTGTTGCACAATTTTCCTTTCCGTGCGGCATCCATCTCTCCCTTAGTTCCAGGTGTCACCCAGTGATGTGCTAGGACCAGCATGCAGATCTCAGTCACACACCAGTGGGGAGGTCCAGGAGAGAAGGGGCCACCCACCTTGGAGTCAGGGAGACTGGGTGGGAGGTGACTGGGCAGTCGTCGGCTGGGGAGCAAAGAGAGCAGAGGGCTCTCAAGTAGCTCTCAGGGAGGAGAGCAGGCTGGGGACTTGGAGCTCCCAGATAGCGTGAGAGAGCAGTCTCAGAGAGTGAGGGGCTGTGTAAGTGGAGGCTCCCGGAGGGTCGGACTAGACCAAAGCACACTAGTAACATCACTGGGAATGGTCACCTGGACGTGCTCCCCATCAGCGGCAGTGGTACTACAGGACGTTTGGTTGAATCACAGCCTGTGTGTTCATTGACCTCACAAATCAGACCAGCCTCATCCAGCACCACGACAACCACTGTGAGTTTCTCTGCTCCCTGTCTCCCAGGCCTACAGCCCACGGCTCCCCTTCACCACCATCACCGGGCCCCGGGGTACAACCCCATACCCATGGAGGGGTTAAACATCTTGCTGCTATACCACCGCCACCAGGCTCCCCCCACCAACAGCAACGGTGGTACACCATCTTACCACGCATCGTGGGTGGTGTAACGAACTTTCTAACTCCCTTGTACATATCCCCCCTCTTCTTTCAATCCGAGTGTCCGTGTGGACCCCCTGGATCCGGAGACCCCTCAAGCCACCACGGCTCCGGATCCAAGCGGCTCAGCCGCTGATGTGGGGGCGGTATATCATTACCTCAAAAAATTAGAATATTTTATAAAATCAACTGAAAAAATCATTTTAAACTCAGAAATGTTGGCCTACGGAAAAGTATGTACAGTAAATGCGCTCAATACTTTTGCATGAATTACTGCATCAATGCAGCATGGCATGAAGGCGATCAACCTGTGGCACTGCTGAGGTGTTATGGAAGCCCAGGTTGCTTTGATAGCAGCCTTCAGCTTGTTTGCATTGTTGGGTCCTCATCTTCTTCTTGACAATACCCCATAGATTCTCTATGGGGTTTAGGTCAGGTGTGTTTGCTGACCAATCAAGCACAGTGATACTGTAGTTATTAAACCAGCTATTGGTACTTTTGGCAGTGTGAACAGGTGCCAAATCCTACTTGAAAATTAAATTTCCATCCCCAAAAGGCTTGTTGGCAGAGAGAAGCATGAAGTGCTCCAAAATTTCTTGGTAGACTGCTGCACTGACTTTGGTCTTGAAAAAACACAGTGGACCTACACCAGTAGATGACATGGCTTGCATCAGTGATTGTGGAAACTTCACACTAGACCTCAAGCAGCTTGGATTGTGGCCTCTCCACTCTTCCTCCAGACTCTGGGACCTTGATTTCCAACTTAAATGCAAAATTTACTTTCATCTGAATACAACACCTTGGACCGCTAAGCAACAGTGCAGTTCTCTTTCTCCTTGGTCCAGATAGGATCTGGTTTTGTCTATTGGTCATGAGTGGCTTGACACAAGGAATGTGACAGTTCTATCCTATGTCCTGGATACGTCTGTGTGTGATGGCTCTTGAAGCACTGACTCCAGCAGCAGTCCACTCCTTGTTAATCTCCCTCAAATTTTTGAATGGCCTTTTCTTAACAATCCTATCAAGGCTGCGGTTATCCCAGTTGCTTGTGCACCATTTTCTATCACAATTTTTCCTTCCACTCAACCTTCCATTAATATGCTTGGATACAGCACTCTTTGACCAGCCAGCTTCTTTAGCAATGACCTTTTGTGGCTTACCCTCCTTGTGGAGTGTCAATGACTGCCTTCTGGACATCTGTCAAGTCAGCAGTCTTCCACATGATTATGTAGCCTACTGAACAAGACTAATGGACCATTTTAACACTTTGGAAGCCTTTGCAGGTGTTTTCTGTTAATTCTTCTAATTCTCTTGAAATAATGACTTTTTGGTTTTCATTCGCTGTAAGCCATAATCAATAGGGATGATCGAATACCTCAAATATTCGACTTCGCGAATATTTGCCAAATAGGTCGCCACTATTCGACTATTCATGAATATTCAATGCACAATGTAAGTCTACGGGGAAACCCGAATAATAACTATTCGGAACTATTCGGGCTTCCAATAGACTTACATTGCGTATCGAATATTCGCATAGCGGCGACCTATTCGTCAGATATTCGCGAAGCCGAATATTTGAGGTATTCAATCATCCCTAGTAATCAACATTAACAGAAATAAATACTTAAAAGAAATCACTCTGTAATGACTGTATATAATATATGTGTTTCACTTTTTGTATTGAATAACTCAATAATAATAATACTAATAATAATAATAATAATAATAAAGTTTTTTTATATAGCGCCATCATATTCCGCAGCACTTTACAATCCAGTGGGGGTTTGTATAGACAAATACAAAACAAAATAGTACACAATTCAACAGCTACAGTAGGAATGAGGGCCCTGCTCGAAAGCTTACAATCTATGGGGAAAAAAAAGGGGGACACAAAAAGTGAAGCACACTTGTAGATCTGGCCGGCCATCGTTATGCTAGTTTATTGGTTACATATAAAGCTGAATGAGCCGGTCATTAGACAGTAACCTTTTGGGTGCCCTTACGTGCTATTGGTTGTATGTAGGATGTGAGGACAAAAATAGGAGAGAGAAGGATACGAGTAGCATTTAGAAGGTGGGACGGGGGAGAGTTAGGTTAGTAAGTTATTATGATAAGCTTTTCTGAAGAGATGTGTTTTTAATGTACGCTTAAAAACTTGGGAGCTGGATATTAGTCGCATTCTTTGGGGTAGTGCATTCCAGAAAACTGGAGCGGCACGAGAAAAGTCTTGCAGACGGAGGTGTGAGGTTCGTATTATGGAGGATGTTAGTCTAAGATCATTTGCGGAATGAAGGGGGAGGGTAGGATGATAGACAGAGATGAGGGATGAGATATATGGTGGTGCTGTCACGTCCCCACCGGAGTCCGCTCCTGCGACTTCTGCTCCGAACACCAGACGACGCCGTGTTCCCACCATGGATAGTGCTGGTGATGGGAGAGAAGTCGGTGCCTGTGGCTCTGCGGAGCACAGGCTCCGCTCATCCACTAGGCTGGGTTTCCCTGGAACCTGCAGTACCACTGGCTGACTGTAGGTGGCGTGTGTCTTCCAGCTGAAGTTGCCAACATTCACCTGCAGCCAATGGGAAGACATCACACCCCTCTTATTCCCCCTCCTGTCACATGACCACTGCAAGAGATAGTTATGTACTCCTGGCTCATGTGCTGTTTGTATTTTGATTCCTGTGCGCTGACCTTTGCTTGTTGTTTGACTATCCTCCTGCCTATCATTTTTGTACCTTGCTGCCAGTTCCGGATTTGACCTCTGCTTTGTCTCCTCACTACGCCCTTGCCTGCCGATTCTTTTCCTGTTTAGCATCTCCTGGTTTTTGACCCAGTCTGACGACCACGGACTACAGCCTACCACAGGTAGTGATCTCTGGGGCTCTGTGTAATTCCAAATCCCTGTATAGAGGTTAAAGGGTTGCAGAGTTCTTGGGGTCCTGCTTTGTGAACGACTTTTCTCTAGACTCCCCTTACAGCCAGTCTGAGTCAGTGGCTCCAATCAGGCATTACAGGTGCAGAGCTGTGGAGAGCTTTGTGGGTGAGGGATATGAGTTTGTATTGTATTCTGTAGCTGATAGGTAGCCAGTGTAGTGACTGGCACAAGGTAGAGGCATCGGTGAAGCGACTGGACAGAAATGGTCGGATTCTGGAGATGTTTTTGACATGTAGGTGACATGTGCGAGTGAGTGATTGTATATGGGGAATGAAGGAGAGTTCTGAGTCAAATATGACCCCAAGACAGTGAACATGCTGCTTGGGAATAATGATTAAATCATCGAAGGTAATTGAGATGTCGGGTGTAGGTTGGTTGGTAGAGGGAGGAAACACAAGAAACTCAGTTTTAGGCTAGCGCCACACATCCGTGCCTCCGGTACGTGTTTGGCATTTTTTACACGTACCGGCGGCACGGAGACATGTTCAGCAATGCTACCCTATGGTAGCAGGCACACACACGTAAAACCACACGGAACGTGTGTCCGTGTGTGTTTGTACGTGTGTGCGATTTTCAAAGCGCTGACATGTCAGTGTTTTCTCCGGCAGCACGGGTGTCACACGGCCCGCACCCGTACCACACGGGTGTAGTGTGGATGCGGTCCCGTGTGACACGCGCCGGAGAAAACACACATGTCAGTGAAAAAAAAACAAAACATTAACTCACCTTCTCCAGCCCTCCTGCCTCTGCCGCTGCTGCCTCTTGCTGCCGACCGCCGCTCATTATTCTCATTGAATATTCACTTCACTGCCTGGCAGCAGCAGCAGCGGGGAGACGGGAGTGCTGGAGACCGAGGATCAGCACCACGGACAGCAGGAAGGACATCAGGAAGGACCAGGTGAGTATAATAATTACCGATTCTACGTGTGCTATCGTGGATAGCACACGTAGAACACACGTGTCACGCACGTACCAGAGACACGTACTTACCTGCACGCAACACGCAGGGAAAATACGTGTCTCTCGGCACGTGCGTGAATTTCACGTGAGTGTGGCAGAAGCCTTAGAGAGATTCAGTTTCAGATAGAGAGAGGACATTCTTTGAGAGACAGCAGACAGACAATCTCTGGTATTTTGTAACAAAACATGGGATGAGGGGATGAGGGTAAAGCCAACCTGCTGAATGACTTTTTTTCTACGGTTTTTATACAAGAAAATGCCATGGCAGATGACATGACCAGTGATACCATAAATTCACCCTTGAATATTACCTGCTTAACCTAGCAGGAAGTACGCCGCCGCCTCGAAATCACTAAGGTTGACAAATCTCCGGGCCCGGATGGCATACACCCCAGAGTACTACAGGAATTGAGTTCTGTGATAGATAGACCATTATTTTTAATCTTCTCAGACTCCTTAATAACAGGGTCGGTACCGCAGGACTGGCGCATAGCAAATGTGGTGCCAATATTCAAAAAGGGGACAAAAACTGAGCTGGGAAATTATAGGCCGGTAAGTTTAACCTCTACGGTTGGTAAAATCCTTGAGGGTTTCTTGAGAGATGCTATACTGGAGTATCTCAAGAAAAATAACCTTATGACAGAGTATCAACATGGGTTCATGAGGGATCGATCCTGTCAAACTAATTTGATCAGCTTCTATGAAGAGGTAAGTTCAAGCCTGGACCAGGGAAATGCAGCGGATGTTGTGTATATGGACTTTTCAAAAGCTTTTGATACGGTGCCACACAAAAGGTTGGTACATAAAATGAGAATAATGGGGATAGGGGAAAATATGTGTAACTGGGTTAAAAACTGGCTCAGTGATAGGAAACAAAGGGTGGTTATTAATGGTACGTACTCGGACTGGGTCTCAGTTCATAGTGGGGTACCACATGGGTCAGTATTGGGCCCGCTTCTTTTCAACATATTTATAAATGACCTTGTTGGGGGCATGCGGAGTAGAATTTCAATATTTGCAGATGATACTAAACTCTGCAGGGTAATCAATACAGAGGAGGATAATTTTATATTACAGGGAGATTTATGTAAATTGGAGGATTGGGCTGAGAAGTGGCAGTTGAAGTTTAATGTAGATAAATGTAAGGTCATGCACTTGGGTAGAGGAAATAACATTTATGATTATGTACTTAATTGTAGAACACTGGGTAAAACAGACACAGAAAAAGACTTGGGTGTATGGGTGGATGGTAAACTTCACTTTAGTGGTCAGTGTCAGGCAACTGCTGCCAGGGCTAATAAAATAATGGGATGTATTAAAAGAGGTATAAGTGTTCATGAAAAAAATATAGTTCTACCTCTGTACAAGTCACTAGTGCGACCGCACTTAGAATACTGTGTACAATTCTGGTCACCGATATATAAGAAGGACATAGCTGAACTGGAGAGGGTGCAGAGAAGAGCGACCAAGATTATTAGAGGAATGGGTGGGCTGCAATACCAAGACAGGTTATTAAACTTGGGGTTATTTAGTTTGGAAAAACGAAGGCTTAGGGGGATCTAATCACAATGTATAAATATATGAGGGGACAGTACAGAGACCTTTCCAAAGATCTTTTTACACCTAGGCCTGCGACTGGAACATGGGGGCATCCGCTACGTCTTGAGGAAAGAAGGTTTAATCATAATCACAGACGAGGATTCTTTACTGTACGAGCAGTGAGACTGTGGAACTCTCTGCCGCATGATGTTGTAATGAGTGATTCACTACTAACATTTAAGCAGAGCCTGGATGCCTTTCTTGAAAAATTTAATATTACCAGTTATGTATATTAGATTTTATGACAGGGTATTGATCCAGGGAACTAGTCTGATTGCCGGATGTGGAGTCAGGAAGGAAATTTTTTCCCCATTGGAACTTGTTTGCCACATTGGGGTTTTTTTTGCCTTCCTCTGGATCAACATGTTAGGCTACGGGTTGAACTAGATGGACTTAGAGTCTCCCTTCAACCTTAAAAACTATGATACTATGATACTATGATACAGGTGTGATGATTGGAGATGATGTATATAATTGGGTGTCATCAGCATAGAAATGCTAAGGGAAATCGAATCTGCTGATGGTTTGTCCAATAGGGGCGGTGTATAGAGAGAAAAGGAGAGGGCCTAAGACTGAGCCTTGAGGAACCCTTAAGGTGAGGGGGAAAGGCGTGGAGTAAGAGCCAGCAAAGGAAACAGTGAAGGAGCGGTCGAAGAGATAGGAGGAGAACCAGGCGAGAGCGGTGTCCTTGAGGCCATTTGAAATAAATTAACTTTTTGATTATATTCTAACTAGAGATGAGCGAACTGGTCCCGGTTCGGCTCGAGGCGGTTCGCCGAACGGGGGGTCTGGCTCGAGTTCGGCTCGTCGAACGTTCGACGAACCGAACTCGAGCCCATAGGAAACAATGGCAGGCAATCACAAACACAGTAAAACACCTAGAAAACACCCTCAAAGGTGTCCAAAAGGTGACAAACAACTCACAACACAACACAAACACATGGGAAAGTGACAAGGACATGTACTCATGCGAAAACAAAACAGCTGGACAAGGAAAAAGAGGAGGACACACAGATATAGGCATGGCACGCCCTTCTAAAGTCATGTAAAACACCGCAAGATGACTCCAAGCGGAGTCTCCCTTTTTTCCAAAAATTGGGCCCCACACACCCACCCCTTCAGTGGCAGCAGTTGTGCCCCAGTTGTACACTTCACAGCTAGATTTGCATCAAGCACATTCAAAAATACGCCATTCTTATCCGTCCCCAGGATGACACCGGGGTAGGTAGCAAAGTCTTTCCTGATCCCAGCTCTGTTCATCTTGGCTTCTTTTAAAAACACAGCAAGCAAGGGTTACTCCAAGCGGAGTCTCCCTTTTTTCCAAAAATTGGGCCACACAGACACCCACCCCATCAGTGGCAGCACTTCGGCCCTAGTTGCAAACAGGATGTTTTGATTTGCATCAAGCACATTCAAAAATACGCTATTCTTAGCCGTCCCCAGGATGACACTGGGGTAGGTAGCAAAGTCTTTGCTGACCCATGACTTGTTCATCTTGGCTTCTTTTAAAAACAATGTAAGCAAGGGTTACTCCAAGCGGAGTCTCCCCTTTTTTCCAAAAATTGGGCCCCACACACACCCACCCATTCAGTGGCAGCAGTTGTGCCCCAGTTGTACACTTCACAGCTAGATTTGCATCAAGCACATTCAAAAATACGCCATTCTTATCCGTCCCCAGGATGACACCGGGGTAGGTAGCAAAGTCTTTCCTGATCCCAGCTCTGTTCATCTTGGCTTCTTTTAAAAACACAGCAAGCAAGGGTTACTCCAAGCGGAGTCTCCCTTTTTTTCCAAAAATTGGGCCACACAGACACCCACCCCATCAGTGGCAGCACTTCGGCCCTAGTTGCAAACAGGATGTTTTGATTTGCATCAAGCACATTCCAAATCCACAAGCATTTACTCTCCCCAGGATGACACAGGGGTAGTAAATTCCTTCTGGATCCATGACTTGTTCATTTTGATGAACGTCAGTCTGTCCACATTGTCACTGGACAGACGCGTGCGCTTATCTGTCAGCACACACCCAGCAGCACTGAATACACGTTCAGAGACAACGCTGGCAGCTGGACACGACAAAATCTCCAAGGCGTAACTGGAGAGCTCTGGCCATTTTTCTATGTTTGAAGCCCAAAAGGAGCAAGGCTCCAGTTGCACAGTCATGGCATCGATGTTCATTTGGAGATACTCCTGTATCATCCTCTCCAGCCGTTGAGTATGTGTCAGACTTGTTGTCTCTGGTGGCCTTGCAAAAGAGGGTCTAAAAAAATTATGAAAAGATTCCATAAAATTGCTGTTACCGGCACCAGAAAAGGTCCTACTGGTACGGGTAGACTGTTGAAGATGACGAGACCGTCCCATGTTTGTCAAGTTACAACTGGGAGATTCACTCCCTGCACCTGCACGGTTGTTTGGTGGAAAAGCCGAGCTAAGATCTAGTAACAGCTTCTGCTGATACTCCTGCATACGTGCGTCCCTTTCTATGGCTGGAATTATGTCACAAAATTTGGACTTGTACCGGGGATCTAATAGTGTGGCAATCCAGTAGTCATCATCACTTCTAATTTTGACAATACGACTGTCATGTTGGAGGTAGTGCAACAAAAAGGCACTCATGTGTCTTGCGCAGCCATGCGGACCAAGTCCATGCTGTGTTTGTGGCATAGAGGTGCTACCCGTTCTTTCTTCCTCTGACATCTGACCCCAACCTCTTTCAACTGAAATTTGACCAAGGTCTCCCTCATCCGCTGAGTCTTCCATGTCCATGGACAGTTCGTCCTCCATTTCTTCATGTTCTCCTGCACCTTGCTCAACATTTCGCCTGCTACTATGCGCCCTTGTCGATCCCTGTCCCCCATGGTCCCATGCCTGCTGCGTTGGTGATGATGAACGTCTGGACCTTCGTGATGTTGTTGTCCCTTGCGCATATGAATCCTCCTGTAGTTCCTCCCCTTCATGTTGTCCCACCCCCTGACTCCGAATAGTGTTTAGCGTGTGCTCCAGCATGTAAATGACTGGAATCGTCATGCTGATAATGGCATTGTCAGAGCTAAACATATTCGTCGCCATGTCGAAACTGTGCAGAAGGGTGCATAGGTCCTTGATCTGAGACCACTCCATCAGGGTGATCTGCCCCACCTCTGCATCTCGTTGGCCCAGGCTATACGTCATGACGTATTGCACCAGGGCTCTGCGGTGCTGCCACAGTCGCTGTAACATGTGGAGAGTTGAATTCCAGCGTGTCGCCACATCGCATTTCAGGCGATGAACCGGCAGGCCGAAAGACTTCTGGAGCGATGCAAGTCGCTCTGCTGCGGCGCTTGAACGGCGGAAGTGAGCTGACAGTTTTCGTGCCCTGTTCAGAAGGCCATCTAGGCCGGGATAGTGTGTTAAAAATTGCTGCACGACAAGGTTCAACACGTGAGCCATACAAGGTACGTGTGTCACCTTGCCCAGGCGAAGTGCCGCACCCAGGTTTGCAGCATTGTCGCACACGGCCTTACCAGGCTGCAGTTTGAGTGGAGACAACCATTTATTAAACTCGGACCGCAAAGCTGACCACAACTCCTCAGCTGTGTGACTCTTATTACCAAGACATGTCAAGCTAAAGACCGCCTGATGCCGTTGCGCTCTGCTGCCAGCATAGTAATGAGGGGTGCGTGATTCCTTCTGCGCAGTGAGAACGCTGGTGGCCTGACCAGGCAGGCTTGGGGCGGAGGTGGAGGACCCAGATGAGGTGGAGGATGCAGAAGCAGTGGCGGAACTTGGACAGACAGAGGATTGACACACAAGTCGTGGGGACGGCAAGACTTGTGCAGCAGACCCTTCACCATCTATCACCATAGTTACCCAGTGCCCAGTCAGCGACATGTAACGTCCCTGTCCATGCTTACTGGTCCAAGTATCGGTGGTGAAATGCACCCGTTCACACACAGAGTTTCTCAAGGAAGCGGTGATGTTGTGTGCGACATGCTGGTGTAGCGCGGGCACACCTTTCTTAGAGAAGTAGTGGCGACTAGGCATCTGGTACTGGGGCACAGCGACAGACATAAGGTCTCTAAAATCCTGTGTGTCCACTAGGCGGAAAGGCAGCATTTCGGTAGCCAACAGCTTACAGAGGGATAGAGTCAACCTCTTAGCTTTGTCATGGGTCGGAGGAAGTGGCCTTTTATTTGACCACATCTGAGGGACAGAGATCTGGCTGCTGTGTGTAGACGGTGTTGAGTAGGGTGTCCCTGGAAAAATGCAGGTTTGTGAGGAAAGTGCAGGCGGAGACATGATGTTGCCTTCATCCAACGTTGGTGCTATCGATGTCTGAGAGAGCTGTACACACTCACTTGTTTCCCCTTCCAAACCAACTGACGACCTTACAAGCAAACTGCCTGTTGCGGTTACAGTGGTGGAAGTTTTGCGTGGAAAAACAGGTGTGGCAGCTGTCCCCACAGTCCTAGAAGATGAAGAGCGCGCGGATGCAGTGGAAGGGGCGGGCGGTGGATGGTTCGCTCCACTAGGCCGCATTGCAGCACGGTGAGCTTCCCACCGGGACTTATGATATTTAGTCATGTGACGATTCATGGAAGAAGTTGTCAAACTGCTGAGGTTTTGACCTCTACTAACAGAATCATGACAAATGTTACATATCACATGAGTTGGGCGATCTTTTTCGATGTGAAAAAAGGACCAGGCTAGGCAAGGCTTAGAGGCCATGCGACCTGTTGATCCACCACGAATAATGCTCATAGGCAGAGTGGTGGCTGAGGATGCAGTTGTAGACGTGCTACCAGTTCTCCGACTCTGTCCAGGAAGGCGCAAGGTAACTTCGTCGTCGGTTGCATCCTCCTCCACCGCCTCTGTTGACCTCCTCGAGTGCCTGACTGGGGGTTGACAGTAGGTGGGATCTAGAACGTCATCATCAATTGTTGTGTTTGCACTCCCCTCCCCCTCAGACCGAGCCTCTTCTTGCCCTGAACGAATATTTAAGTTGTCATCCCAATCGGGTATCTGCGTCTCATCTTCATCAGTATGTTCCTCATTGTCTATAACCACAGGTGTTACAGTTTGTGACAAAGGGTCAACATTATGCTCAGAAACTTGGTCCTCACGGCCTGAATCTGAGTCACAAAGGTTCTGGGCATCACTGCAGACCATTTCCTGTTCTGTACTCACTGTAGCTTGGGAGCAGACCTCTGATTCCCAGGCTATAGTGTGACTGAACAGCTCTGCAGACTCAGCCATCTCAGTTCCACCATACTGTGCAGGGCTGATGGAGACTTCAGAGCTGGGAGAAAGCAAGTTTGATTGGGATGACAACTCAGAGGACTGGTGTTTTTTGGATGCGGTACTTGAAGTGGCAGAGAGGGCACTTGTTGGACCACTTGAGATCCATTCAAGCATTTTCCTTTTTTGCCCATCATCTACCTTTGTTCCTGTTGTTCGTGTCCGTAACAAAGGGAGCACATCGGATTGTCCACGGTAAGTAGTAGACATCTTACTTTTGCTGGTAGATGGTCTATCTTCAGCAGATGATAATGGAGCTTTGCCACCTTCCCCACGGACAAAACCTTTTTTGCCTTTTACACCACGCCTCTTCCCCTTTCCACCAGCATCTGTCATTTTGCCACTCATGTTGATTGCGACAAGATTGTGGACTGAAAATGTGGTAGTAAAAATTGAGAGGTGGTGAAGATTGCAGTGGTGGTCTAGCTTTATTAACAGCAGAATAATAAAGAATAAATATCCCTGACAATGCAACTTAGTTATAATTAGTTGGAGTGTGCAACGCAGGCAGACGTGCTGCAAATGTCTTTGCACTAGTGGGACTATAGCAAAGTCCAATAGCCACGTATAGGATGCCACTAGGTACACTGAGTGTTTGCTAGTATAATGGCTTGTTTAGAATGAGTTGTAGTGTGCAACGCAGGCAGACGCGCTCTGCAAATGTCTTTGCACTAGTGGGACTATAGCAAAGTCCAATAGCCACGTATAGGATGCCACTAGGTACACTGAGTGTTTGCTAGTATAATGGCTTGTTTAGAATGAGTTGTAGTGTGCAACGCAGGCAGACGCGCTCTGCAAATGTCTTTGCACTAGTGGGACTATAGCAAAGTCCAATAGCCACGTATAGGATGCCACTAGGTACACTGAGTGTTTGCTAGTATAATGGCTTGGTTAGAATGAGTTGTAGTGTGCAACGCAGGCAGACGCGCTCTGCAAATGTCTTTGCACTAGTGGGACTATAGCAAAGTCCAATAGCCACGTATAGGATGCCACTAGGTACACTGAGTGTTTGCTAGTATAATGGCTTGGTTAGAATGAGTTGTAGTGTGCAACGCAGGCAGACGCGCTCTGCAAATGTCTTTGCACTAGTGGGACTATAGCAAAGTCCAATAGCCACGTATAGGATGCCACTAGGTACACTGAGTGTTTGCTAGTATAATGGCTTGGTTAGAATGAGTTGTAGTGTGCAACGCAGGCAGACGCGCTCTGCAAATGTCTTTGCACTAGTGGGACTATAGCAAAGTCCAATAGCCACGTATAGGATGCCACTAGGTACACTGAGTGTTTGCTAGTATAATGGCTTGGTTAGAATGAGTTGTAGTGTGCAATGCAGGCAGATGTGCTCTGCTAATGTCTTTGCACTAGTGGGACTATAGCAAAGTCCAATAGCCACGTATAGGATGCCACTAGGTACACTGAGTGTTTGCTAGTATAATGGCTTGTTTAGAATGAGTTGTAGTGTGCAATGCAGGCAGACGCGCTCTGCAAATGTCTTTGCACTAGTGGGACTATAGCAAAGTCCAATAGCCACGTATAGGATGCCACTAGGTACACTGAGTGTTTGCTAGTATAATGGCTTGGTTAGAATGAGTTGTAGTGTGCAACGCAGGCAGACGCGCTCTGCAAATGTCTTTGCACTAGTGGGACTATAGCAAAGTCCAATAGCCACGTATAGGATGCCACTAGGTACACTGAGTGTTTGCTAGTATAATGGCTTGGTTAGAATGAGTTGTAGTGTGCAACGCAGGCAGACGCGCTCTGCAAATGTCTTTGCACTAGTGGGACTATAGCAAAGTCCAATAGCCACGTATAGGATGCCACTAGGTACACTGAGTGTTTGCTAGTATAATGGCTTGGTTAGAATGAGTTGTAGTGTGCAACGCAGGCAGACGCGCTCTGCAAATGTCTTTGCACTAGTGGGACTATAGCAAAGTCCAATAGCCACGTATAGGATGCCACTAGGTACACTGAGTGTTTGCTAGTATAATGGCTTGGTTAGAATGAGTTGTAGTGTGCAACGCAGGCAGACGCGCTCTGCAAATGTCTTTGCACTAGTGGGACTATAGCAAAGTCCAATAGCCACGTATAGGATGCCACTAGGTACACTGAGTGTTTGCTAGTATAATGGCTTGGTTAGAATGAGTTGTAGTGTGCAACGCAGGCAGACGCGCTCTGCAAATGTCTTTGCACTAGTGGGACTATAGCAAAGTCCAATAGCCACGTATAGGATGCCACTAGGTACACTGAGTGTTTGCTAGTATAATGGCTTGGTTAGAATGAGTTGTAGTGTGCAACGCAGGCAGACGCGCTCTGCAAATGTCTTTGCACTAGTGGGACTATAGCAAAGTCCAATAGCCACGTATAGGATGCCACTAGGTACACTGAGTGTTTGCTAGTATAATGGCTTGGTTAGAATGAGTTGTAGTGTGCAACGCAGGCAGACGCGCTCTGCAAATGTCTTTGCACTAGTGGGACTATAGCAAAGTCCAATAGCCACGTATAGGATGCCACTAGGTACACTGAGTGTTTGCTAGTATAATGGCTTGGTTAGAATGAGTTGTAGTGTGCAATGCAGGCAGATGTGCTCTGCTAATGTCTTTGCACTAGTGGGACTATAGCAAAGTCCAATAGCCACGTATAGGATGCCACTAGGTACACTGAGTGTTTGCTAGTATAATGGCTTGTTTAGAATGAGTTGTAGTGTGCAATGCAGGCAGACGCGCTCTGCAAATGTCTTTGCACTAGTGGGACTATAGCAAAGTCCAATAGCCACGTATAGGATGCCACTAGGTACACTGAGTGTTTGCTAGTATAATGGCTTGGTTAGAATGAGTTGTAGTGTGCAACGCAGGCAGACGCGCTCTGCAAATGTCTTTGCACTAGTGGGACTATAGCAAAGTCCAATAGCCACGTATAGGATGCCACTAGGTACACTGAGTGTTTGCTAGTATAATGGCTTGGTTAGAATGAGTTGTAGTGTGCAACGCAGGCAGACGCGCTCTGCAAATGTCTTTGCACTAGTGGGACTATAGCAAAGTCCAATAGCCACGTATAGGATGCCACTAGGTACACTGAGTGTTTGCTAGTATAATGGCTTGGTTAGAATGAGTTGTAGTGTGCAACGCAGGCAGACGCGCTCTGCAAATGTCTTTGCACTAGTGGGACTATAGCAAAGTCCAATAGCCACGTATAGGATGCCACTAGGTACACTGAGTGTTTGCTAGTATAATGGCTTGGTTAGAATGAGTTGTAGTGTGCAACGCAGGCAGACGCGCTCTGCAAATGTCTTTGCACTAGTGGGACTATAGCAAAGTCCAATAGCCACGTATAGGATGCCACTAGGTACACTGAGTGTTTGCTAGTATAATGGCTTGGTTAGAATGAGTTGTAGTGTGCAACGCAGGCAGACGCGCTCTGCAAATGTCTTTGCACTAGTGGGACTATAGCAAAGTCCAATAGCCACGTATAGGATGCCACTAGGTACACTGAGTGTTTGCTAGTATAATGGCTTGGTTAGAATGAGTTGTAGTGTGCAACGCAGGCAGACGCGCTCTGCAAATGTCTTTGCACTAGTGGGACTATAGCAAAGTCCAATAGCCACGTATAGGATGCCACTAGGTACACTGAGTGTTTGCTAGTATAATGGCTTGGTTAGAATGAGTTGTAGTGTGCAACGCAGGCAGACGCGCTCTGCAAATGTCTTTGCACTAGTGGGACTATAGCAAAGTCCAATAGCCACGTATAGGATGCCACTAGGTACACTGAGTGTTTGCTAGTATAATGGCTTGGTTAGAATGAGTTGTAGTGTGCAATGCAGGCAGATGTGCTCTGCTAATGTCTTTGCACTAGTGGGACTATAGCAAAGTCCAATAGCCACGTATAGGATGCCACTAGGTACACTGAGTGTTTGCTAGTATAATGGCTTGTTTAGAATGAGTTGTAGTGTGCAATGCAGGCAGACGCGCTCTGCAAATGTCTTTGCACTAGTGGGACTATAGCAAAGTCCAATAGCCACGTATAGGATGCCACTAGGTACACTGAGTGTTTGCTAGTATAATGGCTTGGTTAGAATGAGTTGTAGTGTGCAACGCAGGCAGACGCGCTCTGCAAATGTCTTTGCACTAGTGGGACTATAGCAAAGTCCAATAGCCACGTATAGGATGCCACTAGGTACACTGAGTGTTTGCTAGTATAATGGCTTGGTTAGAATGAGTTGTAGTGTGCAACGCAGGCAGACGCGCTCTGCAAATGTCTTTGCACTAGTGGGACTATAGCAAAGTCCAATAGCCACGTATAGGATGCCACTAGGTACACTGAGTGTTTGCTAGTATAATGGCTTGGTTAGAATGAGTTGTAGTGTGCAACGCAGGCAGACGCGCTCTGCAAATGTCTTTGCACTAGTGGGACTATAGCAAAGTCCAATAGCCACGTATAGGATGCCACTAGGTACACTGAGTGTTTGCTAGTATAATGGCTTGGTTAGAATGAGTTGTAGTGTGCAACGCAGGCAGACGCGCTCTGCAAATGTCTTTGCACTAGTGGGACTATAGCAAAGTCCAATAGCCACGTATAGGATGCCACTAGGTACACTGAGTGTTTGCTAGTATAATGGCTTGGTTAGAATGAGTTGTAGTGTGCAATGCAGGCAGATGTGCTCTGCTAATGTCTTTGCACTAGTGGGACTATAGCAAAGTCCAATAGCCACGTATAGGATGCCACTAGGTACACTGAGTGTTTGCTAGTATAATGGCTTGTTTAGAATGAGTTGTAGTGTGCAATGCAGGCAGACGCGCTCTGCAAATGTCTTTGCACTAGTGGGACTATAGCAAAGTCCAATAGCCACGTATAGGATGCCACTAGGTACACTGAGTGTTTGCTAGTATAATGGCTTAGTTATCAGTTGGAGTGTGCAGAGGACAAGAGGGTACAGTGGCAGGATTGTGGTGCTCTGGGTAGAGGAATGGAAGCCTGCCTTTCTATTCCCTCCTAATGGTGAAATGCAGGTAGGAAATCCCTGACCTGGGCTACACAGACGCTGTTGCTGTTTGCAGGACCTGTCACCTATGGCTCTCTGACCCTGCCGGTTGGAGCCCTTAAAAGGACTGCTATAAAGTGCTCTCCCTAAGCTGTCTAACGCTGTGTATGCAGCGCATACAGCTGTATCGGCTATAGGACTCAGGAAGACGGAGCTGCGACAGTGATGTCTGACACCAAAGACGCAGAAGGCAGATAATGGCGTCCGTGAAGAAAATGTCCGGTTTTATAATGCAGGGACATGTGACATGCAGATCCTATCACACATGCCGTTGCTTCTCTGGCTCAAAGTCCACTTAGCTGTGTGTGTGTCTGGGATTGGCTGACATGCTGGCCCGCCCCACAAGACGCGCGCACTTAGGGAAGGAAGACAAGAAAAAAAAAAAAAAAAATGGCGATCGCCATTATAGAAACAGCAGTGATCTGAAGGCGCTGTTCACGCACACTATACACTGAAATGTGATAATAGTTTGATTCACAGAGTGACTTACACTATTACAGCAGAAACCAAGCTATGATTTAGCTGTTTTTTGGCTGCTAGAACCGTTCTCGAACGTTTCTAGAACTACCGAGCTTTTGCAAAAAGCTCGAGTTCTAGTTCGATCTAGAACATGCCCCAAAATCACTCGAGCCGCGAACTGGAGAACCACGAACCACGAACCGCGCTCAACTCTAATTCTAACTTATCGAGAAGCACTTGTACATTTGTATTGCCTTAACCTATAACTCCCAATATGTCCTTAACAATGGTAAGGAGATACTGGGAGTTGTGGCTATCATGATGACCATACAGAAACCACAGTACTGAACAGAGTTTCTCAGAATAGCCAATAAACATTTACATCCAGGTTCTTTATGGATAACATTGTCTATGATTCAAGTAATCTCTTTCTTTTCTTTATCTTGTCCAGACACCATGATGACTTTTCACATCCACAGCTCAACTCAACTCTGCAGAATTCCATCATCTCCGGTCTTCTACAGCACATCACGACACAATGCCCTTAGAAAAATCAGAATTATTATAATGCTATTGAATAAAAATATCTGCCCTGCGCTGTGCCCCTGAATAAATAATTGCTCCTCATTGTTCCCTGCACAAAATATGACACACACTGTCGCTCTAATGGTATATGCTCTTCACACTGCCCTCTCCTTTCCAATTTCATCCTCACTTTGCTCCCCATAATGTGTCCTCAAATTCCTTTCCCCTTTACTCCCTATACTGTGTCCATATACAGAATATTCCCCCCTCTCTCCACATACGGTGTATTGAAATGTTTGCCTCCTTCCCCAATTACAATAAATCTTCGATGTCTTCAGCTCCACTGGAACATTAAAGCAGTCTGCCGCTTTTGCTGCGCTGAGGATTGAAGTCAGCAGAGTAAACCGATGATCTGATCACACTGCTGACATTGCCTGACCTGGAAGTGCCAGTAGTCAGAGCTTTAATTTGATCACTAGGATCCAGCAAGCTGCATCTTCTTTCTAACAGCCGACTCCCACTATGGGGAGCAGCAAAATGCAGCTGCCAGAGAGAAAACTTGGACTGCCGCATCAGATGACCTTACGGCACTCCCCTACTGGCTGCACCTGGTGCAAATGCTGAGCATGCCGACCCAGAATACGCCACTGGTTTATGTCTTCAATGCAGCCAGGAACATATAAGTATAGCAATGGTGATGGTCACTTAAAGTAAAACCAAAACCAGATTTCGGTTCCAATAATGGTAAAAAAAATTCAATAAAAACATACAATATGTTGTCGAAAACATGTAGTGCATTTTTATTGGAATAGATATTGTTATAGGAGAAAGAACATGGATTTAATTCTATTTGTAGTAACAATTCCCTTTCATACCACATTTGTTCTGGTTTTATTGGCGACACATAGAAAATCGGTTTATGTCTAAATCACTCTGATAGGAGCCTAGTACAACTAGTATGGCATAATAAAAGCTTTTAAGGGACCAACCATACTAAAGTTTATTATGTCTTATTCTAATTAGAAGATATTACTAGGAATTGTAAAGTGAAGTGACACATAAACTCCAGATGCTCCAATCATTATATGTAAACTGACCTACCAGTCTATATTTTAATAAGAGAACAGAGTTCATGGAAAATATTAAACATTTACACTTTATGTGGGAAAATTATTTATTTCTGTTAAAAATCCTAGAACACATAAGAATTAGTCACATTTTTGTATTGAAAGTAATGAATTGTGATGAAATCTCTGGAAGGACATAAAAGGCCATATAAAATATTTGGAAACAAAGTTGTGACATGAATGAACTGCAAAAAGGGGTAAAACACGACATACTGGCTGTCAGCATGCTGTTTCCTTATTACCCAACATTTCTAATTGCTATTGTTATATTAATAAAGACATAAAAGTCAAGTTGAAAGACTATCTTTTTAGGTTGTTTTACATTCTGCTGATGTTTTGGTAAGTTAAAATGTTTTATATATTTTGTCTCACAGATTATAAATGAAATATTCCTTATTAGTGATTTTATTTCTGGATTTGGCAAATAGGCTGAAAGTCAAAGTTCTGGGACTTTATAATTTGTTTTCCTAAGAAATTTTCTTTGGTGAAAAAAAATACAACAATGTAAGCCAACATCCATGTGTGAGCTTGTTATGTTTTGTGTATAAATAGAGTATAATTCAAATGCTGTTGCTGTTTTATTGATATAGTATGGAGGAACACAAGCGATAACTTTAGGGAAAGCTTCACCATGTGTTCTTGTACAGTTCAGTCACTTGGCATCAAAACCACTTCTGTCTAGACTTATCCAAGTAACAGATGTGTGTAGTTAGGTATCACTGGTTGCTGTCCTTTCTGAACTGATGGCACTGCTGAACATCTTCTGATTTTGAAGGCAACTAAGCATAATGTGTCTTTAATCTGATAAACTAAATTTCTTTAGCCAACTGTTGAGTCTACGGTTCTCAAAGTTGCTTCTTGAAAAGAAATGGACCAGCACATATGCTTTGCAATCTTTGCCTGAGTGAGAGTTTTCTGATGCCGTATAGCTACCTTGTTTCTTGGTGCATGATCTGTGAAATGAAACTGTCTTTCACAACCTCACCTTTGTAGCAGATGTTGACTGTTCCTCACCCTACTTTAAAGGGAACCTGTCAAGTGCAATATGCACCCAGAACCATGAGCAGTTCTGTGTGCATATTGCTAATTCCTACCTGCAAGACAAAACAATCACTGATCTCGGGGAGACCAGCCAGAGAAAACACTGCCGGCAGCCAGCAAAGGTGCTCAACACAGTGAAATCCTAGGTGCATTGCCCCCTGGGAAATATGCAAATCAAAAAAAGTCCGTGGAGCCTCTGTTAGGCGTCTCAACACAGAAACTATCACTCCTAACAGAGGCTTCACGGACTTTTTTTAATTCCTACCTAACAGTCCCTGTATCTAGTAGCATAGATAAAGGATCTTTAGAAAAAGTATTTCTAAAGATCCTTTATGATATGCTAATGAGCACAGGGACAAGTCACAAAGGCACTTATTCCGCCCCCTTAGCATGTTATCATGCCCACAGGGGCGTCCTAACATGTTGTTAAATGCAGCATCATCAGTGGTGACGCATGTACCTGTGTCCACTATCACCACTGATCAGAATGCCTGAAACTTCTGGTTATGAACAGTATGAAGCCGGGTGAATGCGTCCCGACTTCAGAGAGGTCTAGTGCGCATGACCGGAAGTGCCCGGGACTTTTGATCAGAGGGGACAGCGCTGATGATGCTGCATTGAATAGCATGTTAGAATACACCTTTGGGCGTGCTACCATGCTTAGAGGGTGGAATGAGGGCAGGAACTAACGCCCTTTTGACTAGTCCCTGCGCTCATTAGCATATCATAAAAGATCTTTAGAAATACTTTTTTTAAATATCTCTTTATTTATGCTACTAGATACAGGGTCAGTTAGGCAGGGATTAGAAATATGCACCCAGAACTGCTTGTGGTTCTGGGTGCATATTGCACCTGACAGGTTCCCTTTAAGCCTCTTACACAGCTGTTTCCATTTCAGTTAATTGCTGTTTGAACCTACATATGAAAATTATGATTATTATCAACAATTTGATATAAAAGATGTGTCGGAAAATAAGCCCTATGCATTGAAGGACCTTTTGAAACTAAGGGAAATATCATGGGGTCACGGTTGTTGTAACGCACATCCAGCGCCGGTAGCGACATCGCAACGTGTAAATCCTAGGAGCGACGATGAACGAGCGTGAAACAGTCAAAAATTGCTGATCTGTGTCACGTCGTTCATTTTCATAATATCGCTCCTGCTGCAGGTACGATGTTGTTTGTCACTCCACCGGCGTCACACATCGCTGTGTGTGAAGCCGCCTGAACGACAAACATCTCCTTACCTGCGTCCCGACAGCAATGCGGAAGGAAGAAGGTGGGTGGGATGTTACGTCCCGCTCATCTCCGCCCCTCCACTTCTATTGGCCGGCCGCTTAGTGACGTCTTGGTGATGCCGAACGCACCTCCCCCTTGAAGGATGGATTGTTCGGCGGTCACCTGGTTGCCGACCAGGTATGTGCGTGTGATGCTTCCGTAGCGATAATGTTCACTACGGCATCAATCACAAGATATCGCATGTGCGACGGGAGCGGGTGCTATCGCGCTGGACATCGCTAGCCGATGCTAGCGATGTCGCAAAGTGCAAAGTACCCCTAACAGTATGTAAAGCTTACAATTAATTGTGCAGATCATTGGGGATCACCTGTATATCTTACGGAAATAATTTATCACTTCCTCTACTATTTGGCAGTCGCAATTTGTGTGTATTAAGCCCGCTACACACGCTTCAATATATCTCACAATCCGTCGTTGGGGTCAAGTTGTAAGTGACGCACATCCGGCATCGTTTGTGACGTATCTGCGTGTGACAGCTACATGCGATCAGGATTGAACGCAAAACCATTGATCGCAAACACATCGTATCATTCTCTAGAATTGAGCGTTTTGTTGCAAGAACCTAGTCAATTGTAACGTGTGACATCCCTCATACGATTTTGTTGTCTGATGCTATGTGCGCAGGTGTGCGCTCTGCACCGCAGCGTAAAAAAGGTCTGCTTCAGAGCGCAGCTGAAAAGCTGCGTTCTGAAGCGCCTCACAATGTCTGTCATGCACTAATCTCTGTCAGTCCGTCACTATCTCTGTCCCTCACTCTCTGTCCATGTCAGTCTATCCCCCTCTCTCATATACTCACCGATCCCCGGCTCTGCACGGCATTCACACTGCTGAGGCGGCTTTTACTGTTTTGAAAAAGCCGGCCGCCCATTAAACAATCTCCTATTCCCTGCTTTCCCCGCCCACCAGCGCCTATGATTGGTTACAGTGAGACACGCCCCCACTCTGAGTGACAGGTGTCACACTGCACCCAATCACAGCAGCCGGTGGGCGTGTCTATACTGTGTAGTGAAATAAATAATTAAATAATTAAAAAATCCGGCGTGCGGTTCCCCCCATTTTTAAAACCAGCCAGATAAAGCCATACGGCTGAAGGCTGGTATTCTCAGGATGGGGAGCTCCACGTTATGGGGAGCCCCCCACCCTAACAATATCAGCCAACAGCCGCCCAGAATTGCCGCATACATTAGATGCGACAGTTCTGGGACTGTACCCGGCTCTTCCCGATTTACCCTGGTGCGTTGGCAAATCGGGGTAATAAGGAGTTATTGGCAGCCCATAGCTGCCAATAAGTCCTAGATTAATCATGTCAGGCGTCTATGAGACACCCTCCATGATTAATCTGTAAGTTACAGTAAATAAACACACACACCCGAAAAAATCCTTTATTAGAAATAAAAACACACACACATTCCCTGGTTCACCACTTTAATCAGCCCCAAAAAGCCCTCCTTGTCCGGCGTAATCCAGGATGCTCCAGCGTCGCTTCCACCGCAGCTGCATGGAGGTGACCGGAGCCGCAGCAGACACAGCCGCTCCGGTCACCTCCATGCAGCAAATGAAGACAGCCGTGCGATCAGCTGCTGTCACTGAGGTTACCCGCGGCCACCGGTGGATGCAGCGGTGGCCGCGGGTAACCTCAGTGACAGCAGCTGATCACGCGGCTGTGTTCATTTGCTGCATGGAGGTGACCAGAGCGGCTGTGTCTGCTGCGGCTCCGGTCACCTCCATGCAGCAGCGCTGGATGCGACGCTGGATCATCCTGGATTACGCCGGACAAGGAGGGCTTTTTGGGGCTGATTAAAGTGGTGAACCAGGGTATATGTGTGTGTTTTTATTTCTAATAAAGGATTTTTTCGGGTGTGTGTTTATTTACTGTAACTTACAGATTAATCATGGAGGGTGTCTCATAGACGCCTGACATGATTAATCTAGGACTTATTGGCATCTATGGGCTGCCAATAACTCCTTATTACCCCGATTTGCCAACGCACCAGGGCAAATCGGGAAGAGCCGGGTACAGTCCCAGAACTGTCGCATCTAATGTATGCGGCAATTCTGGGCGGCTGTTGGCTGATATTGTTAGGGTGGGGGGCTCCCCATAACGTGGAGCTCCCCATCCTGAGAATACCAGCCTTCAGCCATATGGCTTTATCTGGCTGGTTTTAAAAATGGGGGGGACCGCACGCCGGATTTTTTAATTATTTAATTATTTATTTCACTACACAGTATAGACACGCCCACCGGCTGCTGTGATTGGGTGCAGTGTGACACCTGTCACTCAGAGTGGGGGCGTGTCTCACTGTAACCAATCATAGGCGCTGGTGGGCGGGGAAAGCAGGGAATAGGAGATTGTTTAATGGGCGGCCGGCTTTTTCAAAACAGTAAAAGCCGCCGGAGCAGTGTGAACGCCGTGCAGCGCCGGGGATCGGGGATTGGTGAGTATATGAGAGAGGGCTGGTAACTTCAGTTACTCAGGAGTTTAGCGGTCACCGGTGAGTCCTTCACTGGTGACCGCTAATCAGGGCGCGACACAGACAGAGCCGCAGCATCACAATGAAGTCGGGTGAGGTTCACCCGAGTTCATTCTGACAGTGCGGCTCTGTCTGTGTCTGCTGTCATCTGCCATTCAGCTCTGCTACATGGCTGTCTGTGTCTGTTGTTAGCGGCCATGTAGCAGAGCTGAATGGCAGATGACATAGTAAAAACGCATCCCACATTACACACGCATTACACGCGCTTGGCAAGTCAATAAATAAAAAAAAAAAAAAGGTGCCCAATGCATACGTCACAGAACACATGATCTAAAGGATCGCACACACAATTGACCAATTTAACATAGACTACTAACGCTCGTGTGACAGCAAATGAACGACCTACATGCAATCTCATAGATCCCGTATGCAACCTGGGCGTGTCACATCGCAAATGCGATTGTACAACTAATTGCAACGTGTAAAGTGGGCTTTAGATTCAAGATTTTACAAGTACATGATTTTTTTTTTTGATTTTTTTTTTTACAGATAAGTATTGAGCATGAATTGTACATAGTATTTTGTTACATATTGTACTGTGGACTTAGAACGAGGCAAAGAACCTGCCTGCATGAAGTAATACATCATCCATACATTGACTGTGGTTTGTCATTCAACTAGTTTTACTTTTTTCTTTTGTCTCATATTTAGGGAATTCTATTTCTATCACATACAAAAAAAACAGCTTTACATTGTCTATTTGGCAAAAGTTGCTATAGCTGCAGAAATTTAGTGTCTTTGAAGGAAACTCTGAGTTAATGTACATTAATAATAGCCAGGCCAGGCCAAAATGAGCTATGACAACATATTTAAGCATAGGACCCTAATGATTCTTTGCAAATGTGTGGAAATATAATTTAGGTTAAATGAAATGAAAATTGTGACTAACACTAAGCAAACAATACTGTATATCCAAGGACACTATCCCAGCTGACAGTTAACTATTGAACTTTTATACCTAACTTTATTATTAGAGTTTTGTTGAGAAACGATTTGCATGTTTGGTGGAGGGGGCTGCTAGCATTAATCATGCACATAGAAAAGGCGGCATAGAGCTGTAAGCCAGAAACTGTGCATCACATGTACCTGTGTGACTGGTGCCCTATACAGCCTCATCTGTGTACATGTTTAGTACTAGGCAGCCACCTCCTCTATGATTTGGTAGGTTGTGAGTGGCTGTTTCATCAACATTTTTCTCCTGTGCTGCCCATACCTTTATCATTGGTGTCTGCTGCATCCTATTAGGGCATTGGTAATCTGACCTGGTGTTTTTGTCTTTTTCTGTGTTATTTTTTAATGTATGTCCTTTTCTGAGGGTGGTTTGCCTTTGATTAGCCAGCATATCAGAACTTCATCGCAGTGGCATAATGGACACGTATCACATCACGACAGGCTGGCTAATCAAATGAGTAGCCGTCTGGTAAGAGGTCAGTGGCCAGCGCTGGGGTCAACTGACTGACTTTTTGCACCAACTCTGTTATTTTTGTGATCATATAGAGAAGTATTCATGCAGCTTATTTCAGTCAAAATATAGTAGTAGAAGCAAGTCTGGCATTAACAAGGGGCAAACTGGGCAAATATTAAACATTTCTAGGTAATTCTAAATTAATATAAGGAGCCCTGTGTTCAGAATCCCCATCTCTTGGTCAGAGTGTAAGTGGTTAAAAAGAGTGACTCTCCCTGGAGGATACGTTCTGTATGACACAGAAAGCCAAATGATGTGAATGGACGTGTGTGTGTGTGTGTGTCTGTGTGCGTGGTTGAGCCTAGAATGTATGGACTCTTGGTGATATGATATATGTGTATATATGTATATATATATATATATATATATATATATATATATATATACTAGAATTTGGCCCGATTCTACGCATCGGGTATTCTAGAATTTACGTATTGTTCAGTTAATGTATGATTTTTGTTATATATATAGATGTTGTTGTGTGTAGTTACCAAGTGTTTGTGTAGGGGCTGTACATGTTCTGGGTGTTGTCTGGGTGTAGCGGGGGGTGAGAGCGGTGTTGTTTGTGTGTTGCGTTGTGTGTCGTTATTTGTGGAGCGCTGTGTGTCTGTATCGTTGTGTGTGTGTTGCGCGGTTTGTGTGGGGTGGGTGTGTGTGTTTTGGGGGGAGGTGTGCACCCCCCAACGTTCTCCATCCCCCATGCTGCGCACCCCCCATCGTGCTCCATCCCCACTCCCCATCGTGCTCCATCCCCCATGCTGCGCATTCCCCATCGTGCTCCATCCCCCATGCTGCGCATTCCCCATCGTGCTCCATCCCCCATGCTGCGCATTCCCCATCGTGCTCCATCCCCCATGCTGCGCATTCCCCATCGTGCTCCATCCCCCATGCTGCGCACTCCCAAACATGCTCCATCCCCCATGCTGCGCACTCCCCATTGTGCTCCATCCCTCATGCTGCGCACTCCCCATCGTGCTCCATCCCTCATGCTGTGCACTCCCCATCGTGCTCCATCCCCCATACTGCGCACCCCCCATCGTGCTCCATCCCCCATGCTGCGCACTCCCCATCGTGCTCCATCCCCCATGCTGCGCACTCCCCATCGTGCTCCATCCCCCATGCTGCGCACTCCCAAACGTGCTCCATCCCCCATGCTGTGCACCCCCCATCGTGCTCCATCCCCCATGCTGCGCACTCCCCATCGTGCTCCATCCCCCATGCTGCGCACTCCCCATCGTGCTCCATCCCCCATGCTGCGCACTCCCCATCGTGCTCCATCCCCCATGCTGCGCACTCCCAAACGTGCTCCATCCCCCATGCCGCGCACCCCCCATCGTGCTCCATCCCCCATGCTGCGCACTCCCCATCGTGCTCCATCCCCCATGCTGCGCCCTCCCCATCGTGCTCCATCCCCCATGCTGCGCACTCCCAAACGTGCTCCATCTCCCATGCTGCGCACTCCCCATCGTGCTCCATCCCCCATGCTGCGCACTTCCCATCGTGCTCCATCCCCCATGCTGCGCACTCCCCATCGTGCTCCATCCCCCATGCTGCGCACTCCCAAACGTGCTCCATCTCCCATGCTGCGCACTCCCCATCGTGCTCCATTTCCCATGCTGCGCACCCCCCATCGTGCTCCATCCCCCATGCTGCGCACCCCCCATCGTGCTCCATGCTGCGCACCCCCCATTGTGCTCCATCCCCCATGCTGCGCACTCCCAAACGTGCTCCATCTCCCATGCTGCGCACTCCCCATCATGCTCCATCCCCCATGCTGTGCACTCCCAAACGTGCTCCATCCCCCATGCTGCGCACCCCATCGTGCTCCATCCCCCATGCTGCGCACACCCCATCGTGCTCCATCCCCCATGCTGCGCACTCCCCATCGTGCTCCATCCCTCATGCTGCGCACTCCCAAACGTGCTCCATCTCCCATGCTGCGCACTCCCCATCGTGCTCCATCCCCATGCTGCGCACCCTCCATCGTGCTCCATCCCCCATGCTGCGCACTCCCCATCGTGCTCCATCCCCCATGCTGCGCACTCCCCATCGTGCTCCATCCCCCATGCTGCGCACTCCCAAACGTGCTCCATCTCCCATGCTGCGCACTCCCCATCGTGCTCCATCCCCCATGCTGCGCACCCCCCATCGTGCTCCATCCCCCATGCTGCGCACCCCCCATCGTGCTCCATCCCCCATGCTGCGCACTCCCAAACGTGCTCCATCTTCCATGCTGCACACTCCCCATCGTGCTCCATCCCCCATGCTGCGCACTCCCCATTGTGCTCCATCCCCCATGCTGCGCACTCCCCATCGTGCTCCACAGTCACACATCAGACATTAAACACACACACATCTGATCGCATACACTCACACACACACCCCACTTCTCCCTGTGCCCACCGATGGGCGGTCCCAGCAGCTGTGCTGCACGCCGTGCTCCTCTGCCGACACTCACAGATCCGATCGCATACACTCACACACACACACTCACACACATCCGATCGCATACACACACACAGTCACACACATCCGATTGCATACACTCACACACACACACACACATCCGATCGCATACACTCACACACACACACTCACACACATCCGATCGCATACACTCACACACACACACACTCACACACATCCGATCGCATACACTCACACACACAGACTGACGATATCGCACATACGCGCTGACACAATCACAACATCCGGAGATACCACATGCTTCCGGCCATGTGATCCTCCGGCAGGTCCTGGAAGATCACTGCACAGTATTGCCGCCAAGAAGCAAGCGATGTCACGGGATGTTGTGAGTATGTGGATGCGATCTGATGTGTGTGTGAGGTGTGTGTGAGAGTGAGTGTGATCTGATGTATGTGTGTGTGTCTGTTCTTATGTGTGTGCGTGTGTGTGTGTGCGTGTTCCGCCGCTGCAGGACGTGGATGCGATCTGATGGGTGTGTGTGAGAGTGAGTGTGATCTGATGTGTGTGTGTGTCTGTTCTTATGTGTGTGCGTGTGTGTGTGTGTTCCGCCGCTGCAGGACCTTGATGCGCTCACCTCGGGGCGAGAAGCCATTCTGTGTGGGGGGCGGAGCCTGGGCGAGCGGCCAATCCGTGTGGGGGGGGCCGAGGCGAGGAGAGCGGCCAATCCGTGCGGGGGGGAGGAGCCGAGGCGAGCGGCCAATCCGTGCGGGGGGTGGGGCCATGGCGAATCCGTGAAGCCGAGCGGCCAATCCGTGCGGGGGGGGGCCATGGCGAGCCCAGCGGCCAATCCGCTGTTTGTCACCGTAAGGACATGGCCAATCCGTGCGGGGGGGCGGACCCGAGGCGAGGCGAGCGGCCAATCCGTGCGGGGGGAGGAGCCGAGGCGAGGTGAGCGGCCAATCCGTGCGGGGGGGCGGGGCCATGGCGAGGCCAGCAGCCAATCCGCTGTTTGTCACTGTAAGGACATGTCCCGGGACACAATTTTGGAGCAAGACAGACAAACAGACAGACAGAATAAGGCAATTATATATATAGATATATATAGAGAGAGAGAGAGAGAGAGAGAGATACTGTATATATGTCTATTTATATTTATGTCTATGTATGTGCTCTGTATACATGAGTGTGTAAACATACTGTATGTGTGTATGTGCTTGGTGTACACGTGTGTGCTATGTGTGTATACATATGTCTGTGTGTGTGTGTGTATGTAAGTGCTTCGTGTATACATGGGTGCTCAGTGTATACACGTGTGTGCTATGTGTGTATATACATATCTGTGTATGTGCTCGCTATATACATGCTTGTGTGCTATGTGCATATACATATGTGTATGTGCTCAGTCTATACGTGTGTGTGTCTGCATTATGTGTGCATACACATATATGTGCTCAGTGTATACACACGTGTGTGCTATGTGTGTGTATGTACTTGAAGTATACATGTGTGTGTGCTATGTGTATGTATACATATGTGTGTAACATACAGTGTTTGTGTCACTGGCAACGTAGACAAGAGTTCAAAGGTGTAATTATGTCGACAATCACCCAACGAAAAAGGAAAATACTCATTCAAAGGGTGATTGGATTATTTATGGAGGAACAAAAATTCATCAGCACATTGCCAGGTGTAGACTGCAGAAGTGCTGCTGATAACCTGATACTATAGGGGACAGATTCATCTAGTGCCATCTGTGTCCAACAGTCTTCCTCATTCTGTATAAAGAGGTCGGAAACAAGCACAGGAGGACGTCAATATTGTCAATATTGGGCACGCTCATTACTGCGGGCTTTGCACGTTGCGACATCGCAAGCCGATGCTGCGATGTCGCACGTGATAGTCCCCGCCCCCATCGCAGGTACGATATTGTGTGATAGCTGGCGTAGCGAAAATTATCGCTACGCCAGCTTCACATGCACTCACCTGCCCTGCGACCGTCGCTCTGGCTGGCGACCCGCCTCCTTATTGGCAGGCAGCCAATAGAAGCGGAGGGGCGGAGATGAGCGGGATGTAAACATCTGTCACGCTCCCAGTGTCCCAGCACCACTCCTTACCCACTGATCCACTCCATGTGTCCACCAGTCATGGCTGCCGCTCCCGCTCCTGCTCCCCTGACTCCTGCTCCTGGTCTCAGGAGTCTGACTTTGAGTATTGGCCTCATGGTTCTGTATAGGACCAGGCCGCGCCCACTCTCCTGGTCTTATGGGCCCAGCACACCTGATGCAGGTAATGACATGGGGCTGTGCTGGGTATATAAGACTTGCCTTTCCATGTGGGCGGGGCCTGATCAACGTGTCCTTTTGCTTGTCTTTAGAGCTAGGTGCTCAGGTCCCCTTGTGCTGTGTCCTGTGTCCTGTTACTGTTTGTCCTTTGCTACCGGGTACCTGTGCCTGTTTCCTGCAGTATCCTATAGAACTCTGTGACCCTAGTGACCCGGTTATAACCGTCCCGGCCACGCCAGTGCTCCGGCTGCCGTGTACTCTGCCCCCCGGTGGGGTACTCGGTCCAGTGGATCCACCTCCTGGGCCCACCAGTCCTCCCGGCCCTGACAGATTGATCAGGCCATGGATCCCGCTGGAGCACAAACATCAGAGCTGGCTGAGCTGCGCCAAGAGCTGGCACAACAGCGTGAAACCCTGAGCCGGATGCTGAAATTCCTGGCGTCCGTGGACCACCGGTTATATACGCTACAGACAGCCGTCTCATCTGAGTCCACGCAGCAACCAGTCTCTACGTCTGAACCTGTTGTCTCTGCAGCCTCGCAACTTCGCCTCGCTGCTCCGCCTCGGTATGCCGGGGACCCCAAGAACTGCCGGGGGTTTTTGAACCAGTGCTCGCTGCACTTCAAATTACTCCCGCACCTCTTCGCTTCCGACCAAGCCAAGATAGCCTTTGTGATGTCGCACCTGGAAGGCGAGGCGTTGGCCTGGATAAATCCGTTGTGGGAGAACGAGGATCCGGTGACGACCGACATCCGGGAATTCCTGCAGGCTTTCCGAAGTACCTTCGATGAACCGGGACGCAGTACCGCGGTTACCTCCTCGCTCCTCCGGCTACGCCAAGGGACCCTGACCGTCGGCCAATACGCCATTCAGTTCCGCACGCTTGCCTCCGAGCTAGGCTGGAACAATGAGGCCTTGACTGCCGCCTTCTGGGAGGGGCTCTCCGGTCGCATCAAGGACGAATTAGCCGGTCGTGATGTTCCCCGTACCTTGGATGCTTTGGTATCACTAGCCACCCGGATTGATCTCCGTTTTCAGGAACGAACCAAGGAGGTATCCCGGGAAAAGCGACCAGTCCGTCACGCCTTTGTCCCGCAGAGGTCTACCGTTCCCCCGCCACTGCCGTTCTGCGACTCCACTCCTGAGCCAATGCAAATAGACCGGCTGAGCCAAGCCGAGCAACGTCGTGCAGAGCGACTCGCCCGGGGCCTGTGCTTCTATTGTGGAAGCGGTTCACATCTGCTCCGCTCTTGCCCTGAGAGGCCAGGAAGACCCCAAGTCCAAGGGATGGTGGGAACCGCCACCCTTGGTACCGGAATCCCGTCAGTCCCGGTTACACAGACTGTCCAGGTCACGACCGAGAAGACCCAGTTCACGGCAGAGGCTCACATTGATTCGGGAGCAGCGGGTAATTTCATCCAACAAGCTACCGTGGACCGTTATCGGATACCGGTCATCCCGCTTGCAAAACCCCTCTGGTTCGCCTCCGTGGACGGAAAACAATTATACGAACCTGTCCGGTACACCACCGAACCCGTGAGACTTTGTATTGGTACCCTGCACACTGAGACTATTGCGTTTTATGTCATCCCGAGAATGGCTCCTGAGCTCCTGCTGGGTCTGCCCTGGCTTAAACTCCATGATCCTGACATCAGTTGGCGGTCCGGCGCAATCTCTCGCTGGAGTCCCTCGTGCCATGATACCTGTCTTCAGCCCGTCCCTCAGCCCCTGGCACCTGATCCTATCATGTCACAAGAACAGGAGAAAATGACGCAGTCCAGCGTTGTACCACAGATCCTGGCACTTGTGCCTGTGGTGCCACCGGAACCGGAAGTGATGACGCACCCCAGCGTCGTTCCACCGTCCCCGACGATTGAGACTCTGATGCCACCAGCTACCGGGGATGAGTCACCGTCCTGTGCCCGGTCCGAGTCGCCCGGGCCGGTTCTCCACGATGTCAGTACTGTTTCTGTCGGTCCTCCTCTTCCCGTTGCCCCCGCTGCCACTGCTGGTAGATCGGCTAAGCGCCGTGCGGCTAAGAAGGCGGTACGGGGTCAGAGGTCCTTCCCCGCCTTTGCGTTGGGCCCCGGCCCGGTGTCTCGATCCGGGGTGCCCCTGGGGTTCTGTGCTCGGAGGGGGGGGCTTAGAGGGGGGGGTACTGTCACGCTCCCAGTGTCCCAGCACCACTCCTTACCCACTGATCCACTCCATGTGTCCACCAGTCATGGCTGCCGCTCCCGCTCCTGCTCCCCTGACTCCTGCTCCTGGTCTCAGGAGTCTGACTTTGAGTATTGGCCTCATGGTTCTGTATAGGACCAGGCCGCGCCCACTCTCCTGGTCTTATGGGCCCAGCACACCTGATGCAGGTAATGACATGGGGCTGTGCTGGGTATATAAGACTTGCCTTTCCATGTGGGCGGGGCCTGATCAACGTGTCCTTTTGCTTGTCTTTAGAGCTAGGTGCTCAGGTCCCCTTGTGCTGTGTCCTGTGTCCTGTTACTGTTTGTCCTTTGCTACCGGGTACCTGTGCCTGTTTCCTGCAGTATCCTATAGAACTCTGTGACCCTAGTGACCCGGTTATAACCGTCCCGGCCACGCCAGTGCTCCGGCTGCCGTGTACTCTGCCCCCCGGTGGGGTACTCGGTCCAGTGGATCCACCTCCTGGGCCCACCAGTCCTCCCGGCCCTGACAACATCCCGCCCACCGCCTTCCTTCTGCATATCCTACAGAAGCCGCGGTGACGCCAGTAGGAGATGTTCCTCGCTCCTGCGACTTCACACACAGCGATGTGTGCTGCCGCAGTAGCGAGGAACAACATCGGACCGTTGCGTCAGCGTAATTATGGATTACGCCGACGCTGCACCGATGATACGATTACGACGCTTTTGCGCTCGTTAATCGTATCATCGAACCTTTATACACTACGATGTCGCATGCGATGCCGGAAGTACGTCATTTTCAATTTGACCCCACTGACATCGCACCTGCGATGTCGTAGTGTGCAAGGCCCGCCTACCAGTCTGAACTCAGCATATGTAAATGTAACCTAAATGTTTGACTGTGATGGTGCAATATTTGAGTATTTAGGGGCCTACTTTAAACTTTTGCCCAGGGCCCCACTTGTCTAAAAGCGGCCCTGAGTAGAACCCTGTCCTTTCCTCCTTTTGATCTATACTTTCTTCTTTGCAGAGTAAATTCATAGTATATGTGATACCACACAAAGGAAAAAAAAAAATCAAGGTTTCATTGGATGGCACTGTGTGTTTTGGGGCCTTTGGCATAACTAAGCAAAGGCTACAATGTGATGTCTGATGTACTTTTACAGATCTTCTATCACAGACTTTGTCTTGGTTACTTTTATTTTAGTTACAAAAATTAACTTGAAGATTGAGTGTAAAAAGCAAATGCGTCTGTGATTGAAATGATTGTGTGGGACATATTCAATTGGAATCAAGTAATTGTGTGAAAAAAGAGTTGCATCCTACCTACTGTAAGTTACAGGCAATGGCACTGTTAGCGCCAAACAAGGTGCTTAAGTATGTTCCTCTATATGCTGACATTTGATTGATTAATATATTTTCGAATGGAAAGTAAAATACCAATCACTTTGTGTATTCTCACAAGAAAAAAAATGGTCAACAGTTCAAAACATTTCATGGTGGTGAAAACCTTTCGGACCATGACAGCGTAAATGAGTTAGTATTTCTTTATAGCAGGTGTTAACATAAAGATGCTAGCCGATCCCATAACAAAATGTATTTTTTTTGCATAATTCAATAACAATCCAAAGCAATTTTATTTGAAGCTTTCTCAGATCTATTTTATAGAAATTACATACAGTATATGAAACAGCATATTACGGTAATGGACAGAGAAATTACATAGGCTTTGTGTCAATGAGATTCTACACTGAAATAATATAAAGGAAATTTTAAAAAGAAATCTGGAAATATACTTTTCCTACAAACATAAGTAGAAATATCAATTATACAAAGACCCACTATATTATTATTATTATTATTATTATTTTATCTCCAAGTAAAGAAGTTTAAATACGACTTACTAGAAGTTAAATAATGCATTCATATTCATAGTGCTGGCCAATTTATGTGTGAGAGAAGTGGCGTACATTAGGTTCTAGAGAGATACAGAGAAATAGAAAATGAAAAGCAGTACTTGTGATGCAAAGATGAGTGCAAACCTCAGCAAATCACTAAAACCTATTTTATACAAACTAGAAATTGAAGGCAGCAATCCAAATTCAGATGGCGAGAAAATGGATTTTGAAGGGAACCTGTTAGGCCCCCTATGCTTTCTAAGCAGCAGCGTTCACATGTGTATGCAAACATTCCCTACCTAACCAGCTCTGTATTATGATTTTTACTGGTCAATGTTTAAAAAAATAATTTATAAACTCTGCTGTTCCAAAGCCTATTAGGCCTGACTAATTGAAGGACGTTTTCCTAGACTAGTCCGCCCTCCTTCCTATGAGTGTGATAACATGATTTCCACGAGCTGTCATCACTGCCAGCTCGTGGAAATCTCGCACATGCCCATGGCTCATTTCGACAATTTCATTGCGCCTCAGAAGCAGGGTGTACAATTACTGGCTTCCGAGAGGCACACTGCGCATGATCGGAAGTGCAGAAGCTGTTCATATGAGCATGTGCAATACATCTATCTGAAGCCAGGACGTGTACACCCAACTTCTGAAGCACACTGACGCTACCAAAATGAGCCACGGGAATGCACAAGATTTCCAGGTGCTGCAATAATGTCATCTTGTGGAAATCATGTTTTCATGCCTACAAGCATGAGATAACATGGAAAGAGGGCCAACTAGTCAGGGGAACAAATACCCTTGAGACTAGTCAAAGCCCTAATTAGCATTGGAACAATGGAATTTATAAATGCTTTTTTTAAACATTGATTTTAGTGAATAGCATTATACAGGGCTAGATAGGCAGGGAATGTTGGAATACAGATGTGATTGCTGCTGGGTTGGAGGGTATAGGGGACCTGACAGGTTCCCTTAAATCAGTTTGTGCAATATTTCAGATAAAAAATGGCCTAAGAGAAAGGCCCTGCCATTTTGAGTCATAATGTCACTCAAGCTGATTAAACAATGGAAATGAAGAATGCGTTAATCTCCTGCACCGCCACAGAGTCCAGATGATGTAGATCAAATATGATTTATTAGTCAACATGTTTCAAAGCCCTTAAAATGCTTCTTCATCAGGACAATCATATATCAATATACACACGTGGTCAAAATTGTTGGTACCCCTTGTTTAATAATGACCACAGAAATAACTTGAATCTGACAAAAGTAATAATAAAAAAAAATCTATAAAAATGAACAAATGAAAGTCAGACATTGCTTTTCAACCATATTTCCACAGAATTAAATAAATAAATAAAACTTATGAAATATGCCTGGACAGAAATGATGGTTCCTCCTTAACTTAATATTTTCTTGCACAACCTTTTGAGGCAATCACTGCAATCAACCGATTCCTGTAACTCTCAATGAGATTTTTGCACCTCTCGACAGGTATTTTGGCCACTCCTGAAGAGCAAACTGTTCCAGTTGTCTCGTGTTTGAAGGTTGGCTTTTCCGGATGGCATAGTTCAGCTCTTTCCAAAGATGCTCAATAGCATTTAGGTCAGAGCTCATAGAAGGCCACTTCAGAATAATGCAATGTTTTGCTCTTAGCCATTCTTGGGTGTTTTTAGCTGTGTGTTTTGGGTCATTATCCTATTGCAAGACCCATGACCTGGAACTGAGACCAAGCTTTCTGAGACTGGGCACCACATTTATCTCTAGAATCCCTTGACAGTCTTGAGAATTGATTATACCCTGCACAGATTCAAGATACCCTGTGCCAGATGCAGCAAAGCAGCCCCAGAACACAGCAGAGCCTCCTCCATGTTTCACAGTAGGGAATACGCTTCATTTTTCTGTCTGTGAACATAGAGCTGATGTGCCTTGTCAAAAAGTTCAATTTTTGTCTCATCTGTCCATAAGACATTCTCCCAGCAGCTTTGTGGCTTGTCAACATGTAATTTGGCAAATTCCACTCTGGCTTTTTTATGTTTTTTTTTGTTTTTTTTTTCAACAATAGTATCCTCCTTGGTCCCATGAAGTCCACTTTGGCTCAAACAACGACGAATGGTGCGATCTGACACTGATGTTCCTTGAGCTTGAAGTTCACCTTTAATCTCTTTAGAAGTTTTTCTGGGCTCTTTTGTTACCATTCATATTATTCGTCTCTTTGATTTGTCATCAATTTTCCTCTTTCAGCCAAGTCCAGGGAGGTTGGCTACAGTACCATAGTACTTACATTTCTGAATAATATGTGCAACTGTAGTTACAGGAACATCAAGCAGCTTGGAGATGGTCTTATAACCTTTACCTTTAACATGCTGGTCTATAATTTTCTTTCTAATTTCCTCAGACAATTCTTTCCTTTGCTTCCTCTGCTCCATGTTGAGTGTGGTACACATCATGTCACCAAACAGCACAGTGAGTATCTGTAGCCCTATATACAGGTCCACTGACTGATTACAAGATTGTAGACATCTGTGATGCTATTAGTAGATTTAACATCCCTTTTGTCACATTACTTTCAGAGGTACCATCATTTCTGTCCAGGCCTATTTCATGAGTTTTATTTAAAAAAAAAAAAAGTGAATTCATGGTTGAAAAGAAATGTCTGACTTGCATTTGTTAATTTTCATACATTTGTTTTTTATATATTACTACTTTTGTCATATTTAGGTTATTTCTGTGACCACTGTGGGTTTTTCTTTCATTAAACGAGGGGTACCAACAATTTTGACCACTTGTGTATATACAGTGGGTATGGAAAGTATTCAGATCCCTTTAAACTTTTCACTTTTTGTTTCATTGCAGACCATTTGATAAATTCAAAAAGTTTTTTTTTTCTCATAAATCTACACTCTGCACCCTATCTTGAATGAAAAAGACCAGAAATGTAAACATTTTTGCAAATTTATTAAACAAGAAACCCTGAAATATCACATGTTGTCCATATCCTTGTGATCCTCCTTGAAATGGTTCTACTCCTTCATTGGAGTCCAGCTGTGTTTAATTAAACTGATAGGACTTGATTTGGAAAGACACACACCTGTCTATAAAAGACTTCACAGCTCACAGTGCATGTCAGACCAAATGAGAATCATGAGGTCAAAGGAACTGCCCAAGGCACTCAGAGACAGAATTATGGCAAGGGACAGATCTGGCCAAGGTTACAAAAGAATTTCTGCAGTACTCAATGTTCCTAACAGCACAGTGGCGTCCATAATCCTTAATTGGAAGAAGTTTGAGACCACCAGAACTCTTCCTAGACCGTCCAGCCAAACTGAGCAATCGTGGGAGAAGAGCCTTGGTGAGAAAGGTATAGAGGAACCCCAAGATCACTATGATTGATCTCCAGAGATACAATAGGGAGATGACAGAAAGTTCCACAAAGTCAACTATCACTGTAGCCCCCCACCAGTCGGGCCTTTATTGGCAGAGTAGCCCGACGGAAGCCTCTCCTCAGTGCAAGACATATAAAAGTCTACATAGAGTTTGTAAAAAAAAGTCATGAAGGAATCCCAGACTATGAGAAATAAGATTCCCTTGTGTGATGAGACAAAGATAGAACTTTTTGGTGTTAATTCTAAGTGGTATGTGTGGAGAAAACCAGTCACTGCTCATCACCTGTCCAATACAATCCCAACTGTGAAACATGGTGGTGGCAGCATCATTCTATGGGGGTGTTTTTTAGCTGCAGGAACAGGACAACTGGTTGCAAATGAAGGATAGATGAATGTGGCCATGTACAGAGATATCCTGAAAGAAAACATCTTCCAGAGTGCTCTGAACCTCAGACTTGGCCGAAGGTTAACCTTCCAACAAGACAATGACCCCAAGCACACAGCTAAAATAGCAAAGGCGTAGCTTCAGAACAACTCTGTGACCATTCTTGACTAGTCCAGCCAGGGCCCTGACCTAAACCCAATTAAGTATCTCTGGAGAGGCCTGAAAATGGCTGTCCACCAACGTTCAAGATCCAACCTGACGGAACTGGAGAGGATTTGCAAGGAAGAATGGTAGAGGATCCCCAAATTCAGGTGTGAAAAACTTGTTGCATCATTCCCAAGAAGACTCATGGCTGTAGTAGCTCAAAAGGGTGCTTCTAATCAATACTGAGCAAAAGGTCTGAATACTTATGACCATGTGATATTTCAGTTTTTCTTGTTTAATAAATTTGCAAAAATTTCTACATTTCTGTTTTTTTTCTGTCAAGATGAAGTGCAGAGTGTACATTAATGAGAAAAAAAAGAACTTTTTGGAATTTACCAAATGGCTGCAATGAAACAAAGAGTGAAAAATTTAAAGGGGTCTGAATACTTTCTGTACCCACTGTAATTGATATATGAAGCCTTTGAGGGCTATGAAATGCACTGACCAATAAATCATATTTGATCTACATCATCTGAACTGTGTGGCGGCGCAGGAGATTAGCCCTTTCTTCATTTCCATTGTCTCTCTGAGTTTTTCTCTTTTAATTTTTTAATTGGATAAGACATTACTTGCGCAATTTCCCTTTTCAGCTCCTATTTATTATACTCAAGCTGATTAAAATACATTTTCTCCCCTTCTGACTTTTGGAATGCCGCCCCCATTTTTGGATTTAGAAAACAAATTCCAGGCCGAACTTGCTATATATTGGTGCTCATGTATAGCGGAGGCATTACAAATCCAATAGAGAAAAAATTGTCGACACTCCAAATTCTTCAGGAAATATAATAATTTATTCCTTGAATCCATACATGCAAGAAACATTGTTACGCGTTACGGCATAAGCAGCATTTCTCAAACACAGCATCATGTTGTGTTTGAGAAAGGCAGCTTAAAGGGAATCTGTCACCAGGTTTTTTCTACTTCATCTGAGAGCAGCATGTTGTAGGCAAAGAGATTCTGAAAGTAACTGCTTTTAACTTAGATTTCAGAGTGCAGCCTTCTGACTTTATCTCTGAATTGAGTTTAGCAGAGCTGGGAGCTTTACCCACCCACACCAGGCTCTCAATAGAGATTGTCCATTGACTGTGAGGTGTCAATCACAGTAGGGGGCGTGGCGACTGGTCTGCAAGTGTGGAGGAGTCACACCAATGTTAATCACAGAGCAATAAACCCTTTAGTATAGGTAAACAATAACTGTCACACAGATAAGAGAAACACAGATGTTTTTTCTTTTTTAACCCTTGCAGTAAGCTGTCCTCAGCTTATATTGCAAAATCCTGATGACAGATTCCCTTTAAGCTGTAACGCGTAACAATGTATCTTGCCTGTAGGGATTCAAGGAATAAATCCTTATAGTTCCTGAAGAATTTAGAGTGCTGGTATTCTTTCCTGCATTTTTTGGATTTAGGTAGATTGATAGATAATGCAAAATGTATATTTTGAATAAAAATACAAAATATTACATTACAAAACTATGATTGCAATATGTATTCATTTTCCTCCAGACTTTGGCCAGGTCTAGGTTGCCAACTCTAGTCAGTGCCAGTGCACATGTTGCAACTAAATATTCATTACCTTGGAAGGGCAGCCCACAGTGAGGAAATGAAAGCTGTTTATCCTGAATGCGTGCTAGTTAAGTAACTGTCAAGTGAGCTGAAAGCCTCTGCCTTTTAATGACAGCTTTTCTCTTGGAAGTTGACATTTTCTCCTCTTCAGAACTCATAATGTGGCTGTTGCAGTGTCTGAAAAGTGTCCAAAACAAAAGAGAGTGGAAAGAAATCTCGATTTGGAGATAAATGGTACAAATAGCTTCAAAAGCTGGCTGTTTTCCCTCTGAGTCTTAGCCATAAAAAAATGTCTGGGAATAGCAAGAGGCTCCTTTCATATGTAGCTATTGCCAGGTTCTATGGCAGCAAGTTAGAATTTCCAGCTCTGCCTTGAATAAAGATTGATCTGGATTTCTGCTGTTCATGGAGGACACGAGCCTGGAGTTATCAAAGCTTAACAAGCAGAACAACACGGAATTCTGTCATTTCAATTTCCTTTATGCTTTATATAACTCAAGTATTGAATACGAAGCCATAGGTACATATATAATCAAGGTAACACTATCTCATTAAGGATACAGTCAATTTATGTTTTTTGGGCTTTTTTCCCCATCTTCAAAGAGCCATAACTTTTTTTTTCAATCTGTCTGTAGACTTGATTTTTGGGGGACGAGTTGTAGTTTTGAAAGCTACCATCCACTTTATCATATAGTCTACAGGAAATTATGGCATTCATTTTTGTAGCGTTCATTGTGTGTTTAAAAATACCTGGCAACATGATTATTTAAATTAGTAAGATTATGTATACTTTTTTCTTTACTATTTTGGTGGCTTAAATACAATTCTAAGCTTTGTAAAACAATCTTTTGTTTTGTGTTTCCATTTTCCAAGACCTACCTTGCTTTATTTTTACTATTCTATTTGAAGGTTTGTTTTTTCTTGCCAAACTGAAAATTTTAGAAGTACAATTTTAGTGTAAATGTCAAGTTTTTGATCACTTTTTTGAGAGATGCGGCAGGATAAAAATAATAATCCTGGCAGTTTTTTTTCTATACGATGTTTGCCACATGGGTAAATGAGATTGTCCATTACTCGAACCCCCTTTCTCAAATATTATATTCCCACATGTAAAATAATCAGACTCTAGTGACCACCGGTGCCTCAATCGTTCCATCGATGTTGACGCCAGGTCTCCCAGGGTTGACTTGATGTTGGTATCTCTCATGAGCCCTTCAGCCAATCAGTGGCCGTTGATGGGCTGCTTCACTGTCACTTCATTCAAACGTAAATGACATCTAGAAAATGTAAGAGAGCAGCAGCAGTTCTCATTTCTTCCAGATGTCAGCTACAGCTGAAGAAAGTGAGAGTGAAGCAGTCCATCAACCAGGGGCGAACATATAATTGGTGCAACCGCTGCAGCCGCACAGGGACCCAGGAGGTAAGGGGGCCCACTCCTAACTCCAAAGCAGGTGGAATTGTGCATTTTCATGAGTTATTGGACTGAAAAGGGCCCATATATTGTTCTTGAACAGGGGGCCTTTTCTTTCTATGTCCACCCATGCCATCAGAGGCCACTAATTGGCTGAAGGGCTCATGAGACGGAACATCATGCCAGCCCTGCGAGATCTGGTGCTGATATTACTGGAATGGTGTGGGCACTGGTGATGAGTACAGGCTGTCATTTTTCCTGGGGTGTAGTAATTGAGAAAGGGTTGTTTGAGTAGTGGACAATCTTTTAAACAATTTTATATTTCGGTAGATTGAAATTGAAGGATAATTTTATGCAACTCATAAAAAACTACTTTGTTAATATATTGTATGCTAACATTGGTGTCAAGACAATAGTTTGCTTAACTTTCTTCAAGAAAACATGATCATCGCATGTAAAGGGTACTTCTTTTTCCAAGGTATACAAGGTGTACACATCTGACCCATCAGACTAGACTTTGCTCACACATTTTGTTTTTCCATTGCATTTTGCTTCTTCCAGAACATATTAGTAATTAATAGAATAATACAATCTGTGGTCATCACCAGTTAAATGTTTGTGTGTGTGCGGCAGAAGATTTCATGAAAATGTAATGTAATTAAAAGCCTTTATAAATTCCTATTTTCCACAGCTTTATCATTTGAGTGGTTTAATTTCAGGTAAAAAGATTTTGGATGTGAAAGATGTTGAATAGTAGGTACAGTTCACTGATCAGTTATACTGCTAAAGTCTATCATTGGAAGAGTTGCCTAGTTTAGAAAACCTAATGTCCATAAAGGGCACTTTACACACTTTGCTTTATGAGCACTTCTGTGATTGGCTGACAGGGGAAGATAAGCAAGTGTCTTCTTTTCTATGCCCTGGAAGCTGTAGTACAAGATGCCTGTGATCTGACAGGATCCGAGGACTTAAGGCCGCTTTACACGCTGCGATATCGCTAGAAAGATGGCTAGTGTGCGTACCCGCCCCCGTCGGTTGTGTGTTACGGGCAAATCGCTGCCTGTGGCGCACAACATTGCTTAGAACGGTCACACGTACTTACCTGCCAAGCGACGTCACTGTCGCCGGTGAACTGCATCCTTTCTAAGGGGGTAGTTTGTGTGACATCACAGCGAAGTCACTAAGTTGCCGCCCAATAGAAGCGGAGGGGCGGAGATGAGCGGGCAGAACATCCCGCCCACCTCCTTCCTTCCTCATTGCCGGCGGCCACAGGTACGGTGATGTTCCTCGTTCCTGCGGTGTCACACATAGCGATGTGTGCTGCCGCAGGAACGACGAACAACCTACGTCCTGCAGCAGCAGTGATAATTGGGAATAGAACGACGCGTGAACGATCAACGATAAGGTAAGTAATTTTGATCGTTAACGGCCGTTCGTGTGTTTCACACGCAACAATGTCACTAACGAGGCCGGATGTGCATCACGAATTCTGTGACCCCCCAATGACATCTCGTTAGCAATGTCGTTGCATGTAAAGCGGTCTTAACTCACTAAGAGAAGCAATGACACTGCAGCGGACCTATCAGAGAAGTGATTCAAGGGGTTATCAGCTGAGCCCATTGACTTATAATAGGGGCTGCCAACATTTTCAGAGTTTTTACTAGAAAAATGCTGCCTTGTCTGCTATTCCTCATGTAAGAAATGATGGAACTTCAACAGAAACCCCAATAGAGACTCGTAGCACAAGTGTGGAAGAGTCGAAGAAGTCACATTGCGCCGTTATAATTTATATTAACAATTTGATTATCCTCATCATTTTTTTTATTATCAGTGGCATGAATGAACAAGATATATTCTTTTACTAATCTTAGGCTTGATGTATAAACCATATTATAATCCTTATGGCATGAATCCATAAGATGACAGCTATGGCCAGGTATGGACCTATATTGTACCTCCGGGTGCCACAGATTGTACATGCAGACAGAGAAGACTTTTTCAAAAAATCTCTGTACATCTGTAAATCTGTGAGAAATAACATTATGCCCTGCCACATTAGAAAGATATTTATATGTTGGGCAACAAAAATGACTGAATAATATTATTTTTTTTTCTTTTATACACACAATTTTATTTTAGTAGAAGCAAAAAATGTTCATTCTGACTTCTAAATGCCTCTCTAACTACATTTAGTCTACATTTTTTATTTTTAGAACTTCAATACAGTTATTGAACTCACAAGTCTTTGTATAGTAATATGCAAGGAAAAAAGAAAGGTGCACTCCAGGTGTGAATCCAAAAAAGCCAGAGATAAGGAAATATAATCTCTACCCCACACCTGAACATGTTGTGCTGAGACAGGCACAACACTGGTAAATGAATGAGACTCCTCATAGAGCTGCTGCCCCAATTGCTCGGAACCAGAAAAATTGGCAACAAAGGGTTAACGCGATCTGACAAGGGCGCTGCCGTAGGAGGAGATTGGCCATCCTCAGGTATTAAAAATGTTTTATTATAGACAAACAACCCGGCTCAAGGATGATCCGTCCCCTTCATCATGTTACAACATTCAAGAGCCATTACCAACTTATACACTCATCGGAAATGACATGGCAGAAGTATCTCACACATTTTAATCAATTCCCATACTGTATATATATATATATATATATATATATATATATATATATATAATATATATATATATATATATATACATATATGTATATAAAGTGCCTTGTGAAAGTATTCGGCCCCCTTGAATTTTTCAACCTTTTCCCACATTTCAGGCTTCAAACATATAGATAAAAATTTTAATGTTATGGTGAAGAATCAACAACAAGTGGGACACAATTGTGAAGTTGAACAACATTTATTGCTTATTTTAAACGTTTGTAAGAAAAAGAATAAACTGAAAAGTGGGGCGTGCAATATTATTCGGACCCTTTACTTTCAGTGCAGAAAACTCACTCCAGAAGTTCATTGAGGATCTCTGAATGATCCAATGTTGTCCTAAATGACTGATGATGATAAATATATGCCCCCTATGTGTAATAAAATCTCCATATAAATGCACCTGCTCTGTGATAGTCTCAGTGTTCTGTTTAAAGCACAGAGAGCATCAGGAAGACCAAGGAACACAACAGGCAGGTCTGTGATACTGTTGTGGAGAAGTTTAAAGCTGGATTTGGTTACAAAAAGATTTCCACAGCTTTAAGCATCCAAAGAAGCACTGTGCAAGCGATCATATTGAAATGGAGGGAGTATCATACCAACGCAAATCTACCAAGACTGGGCCGTCCCTCAAAAATTTCATTTCAAACAAGGAGAAGACTGATCAGAAATGCAGCCAAGAGGTCCATGATCACTCTGGATAAACTACATCGATGTACAGCTGAGGTGGGAGAGTCTGTCCATAAGACAACAATCAGTCGCACACTGTACAAATCTGGCCTTTATGGAAGAGTGGCAAGAAGAAAGCCATTTCTCAAAGATATCCATAAAACGTTTGCCACAAGCCATCTGGAAGAAACACCAAACACGTGGAATAAAGTGCTCTGGTCAGATGAAACCAAAATCGAATTATTTGGGCACAATGCCAAACAATATGTTTGGCGTAAAAGCAACACAACTCATCACCCTGAACACACCATCCCCACTGTCAAACATGGTGGTGGCAGCAACATGGTTTGGGCCTGCTTTCTTCAGCAGGGACAGGGAAGATGGTTAAAATTGATGGAAAGATGAATGGAACCAAATACAAGACCATTCTTGAAGAAAACCTGCTGGAGTCTGCAAAAGACCTGAGACTGGGACGGAGATTTGTCTTCCAACAAGACAATGATCCCAAACATAAATCAAAATCTACAATGGAATGGTTCACAAATAAATGTATCCAGGTGTTAGAATGGCCAAGTCAAAGTCCAGACCTGAATCCAATCAAGAATCTGTGGAAAGAGCTGAAAACTGCTGTTCACAAACGCTCTCCATCCAACTTCACTCAGCTCCAGCTGTTTGCAAAGTAAGAATGGGCAAGAATTTCAGTCTCTCAATGTGCAAAACTGATAGAGACATACCCCAAGCGACTCGCCGTTGTAATTGCAGCAAAAGGTGGCGCTACAAAGTATTAACTTAATGGGGACGAATAATATTGCACGCCATAATTTTCAGTTAATTTTTAAAAAAGTTTAAAATAAGCAACAAATTTCATTAAACTTCACAATTGTGTCCCACTTGTTGTTGATTCTTCACCATAACATTAAAATTTTTATCTTTATGTTTGAAGCCTGAAATGTGGGAAAAGGTTGAAAAATTCAAGGGAGCCAAATACTTTCGCAAGGCACTGTATTTATGCATGCAGTATATTCTCTACTTGTATGTTTTTGTGTGTGCAGTTTAGTGTCTGCTAGTATAGAATTATTAATTTAGCCCAAAAACATGATATTTTTAATCTGGATGTTTTTGAGAATATAAATATATTTTTCCTTCATTTTTTTTTTACAGGATTGAGGGGACTGAATTTCACATTTTGGCTCCAGGCAACAGAAAAACAAAAATTGGTCCTGATTCCCCCAGTGTTTTCTAGGCAATGTCAGTTACAGGATATAGAGTATATAGGATTGGCTATAACCAAACCGGAAGAGATCTTAATACTTAGGGGTACTTTGCACGCTGCGACTTCGCTAGCCGATGATAGCGATGCCGAGCGCGATAGTACCCGCCCCCGTCGCACATGCGATATCTTGTGATAGCTGCCGTAGCGAACATTATCGCTACGGCAGCTTCACACACACTTAGCTGCCCTGCAACGTCGCTCTGGCCGGCGACCCGCCTCCTTCCTAAGGGGGCGGGTCGTGCGGCATCACAGCGACGTCATACGGCAGGTGGCCAATAGAAGTGGAGGGGGTGGACGTAAACATCCCGACCACCTTCTCCCTTCCGCATAGCCGCTGGAGGCAGGTAAGGAGATGTTCCTCTTTCCTGCAGCTTCATACACAGCGATGTGTGCTGCCGCAGGAACAAGGAACAACATCGTACCTGTCGCTGCAGCGATATTATGAAAATGACCGACACTACACAGATCACCGATTTACGACGCTTTTGCGATCGTTTATCGGCGCATCTAGGCTTTACACGTTGTGACGTCGTTACCGGCGCCGGATGTGCGTCACTTTCGATTTGACCCCGGCAATATTGCAGTAGCGATGTCGCAACGTGCAAAGTACCCCTTAGAGTTAAGTCTGCTTTACACACAGCGATCTCGCTAGCGAGATCGCTACCGTGCGTACCCGCCCACGTCGGTTGTGTGTCATGGGCAAATCGCTGCCCGTGCCGCACAACATCGCTCAGACCTGTCACACTACTTACCTGCCTAGCAACATCGCTGTGACCGGCGAACTGCCTCCTTTCTAAGGGGACGGTTCGTTCGGCGTCACAGCGATGTCACTAAGCGGCTGCCCAATAGAAGCGGAGGGGCGAAGATGAGCGGGACGAACATCCCGCCCACCTCCTTCCTTACTCACTGCAGGCGGCCGCAGGTACGATGTGGTTCCTCCTTCCTGCTGTGTCACATAGCGATGTGTGCTGCCGCATTAATGACGAACAACCTACGTCCTGCAACAACAACGATATTTGGGAACTGGACAGCATGTCAATGATCAACGATAAGGTGAGTATTTTTGATCGTTAGCGGTCGCTCGTACGTGTCACACGCAATGACGTTGCTAACGAGAACGGATGTGCGTCACGAATTCCATGACCCCAACGTGTTGCGTGTAAACCGGCCTTTAATGATTTCATCCAGTACAAAGATACCTACCTTATCAATATAAATATAAAATAAGTGTGATACAGCCAGATGGCAATCTTTATATTCTGTCTTCTATTTTCATCTTCAGTACAGACATCTAGATACACTTATTCTTCTAGCAATATCATTAGGCTTATGACAGCTCGCTCCACAATTTTCACTAAATAATTTAACATTCTACATTTTGTTGTGCAAATCTGTATTTAGGAAATGACAATATGACAGTCATAAAAAAAATTGTTTTTGTACTTACCCAGGAAGGAAAAGTCTTCATTTAGCTGTTGTGCTTGACTGAAGAATATGATCCAGTGTTTTGTAGAAGAAAGTCCAGTTGGTATTATAACATGACGTAATTTATGCTCCACATGCTGCTGTAAATATTTACTACGAGTGGAAATGCTTTGTTTTAATGAGAAGGCAGGGAAAAGCAGCAAGCCGAGCACAAACCATGTCTGTTTAAATAAATCTGGAAGAAAGTTGAGCACGCAAATCATTATTGAACAGTTTGAGACGTCTAATCATAGTCTATTCCATTTTATGTATTGAGGGATTATCGTATGGTTATGTGACCTCTGCACTCAGATGGTGCAGCTGCTGCTCCCATGGGGTGCAACCGATTGCCCAGCACCCAAGGTTTTTTAGTACACCGAGTCCATATTATTGTACAGCAGTATTTTTTAGTGATTATATCAAATATTATTAGATTACGCTACGTATGTTTCTAGCATTTTACATTGATAGTGTTTGGGCACTGTATGGTTGTATTTTCTATGGTTTCTATGGAAAACATGGCACTGTATGTAGACACTCTACAGTGCATTAATTGCTGTGTATGTGATGCGCCCACGGTGTATTGGGGAGGGTTACTCGTCACCGGGCTGGTGTCGATTTGGGATGTCACAGCGGCCTGATCTCCACCCAGAGTCTGCTCACTATCTCACACTGTCACCCGAGTCGCCGATACTATTGTTCTGTTGTTACGGATAACTGATGAGGCTCGATGCCATGGACAGCCGATTCCCTCTACACCCGAATGGCTCAATCCTTGAACTCTGCAAAGTTGAGGTCTGGATTCTGCAAGGTCACGATGCGGAGCTGGGCCCGATGGGTGTCAGACAGGAGTCTCTCTATAAATTGATCGGTTAGCAGTCAGTCCTCATCCCGTACCCCATCTGGATCCACCTGCCGAACTGCTCTTATGGCCTCTTGAAGGTTTAAAGCGTAATCCCAGACTCTGTCCTGTATTCTTTGTTTGCACCCATATAATCTCATTTTGATCTCTGTCGCCATGTGGGAGTCGAAGGTTTCTTTCAGCTTGGCCAAGATTCGCTTCACTTTCATCTTTTCAGCCTCGGGACAGAATCTAACCTCCCGCCGAGCTGCCCCGGTCAGCTGGCTGATTAAGTTGCTGGTCTTCTGGCTTTTAGCCAGGGGGTATACTCGGAACAAGCTGTACAATCTCTCCTTAAAGTCAGTCAGAGTATACGGATCCCCCGAGTACTGTGGTAGCCATGTTGCCCCTGGTAGATACGGCATTGAGAAAGGTAATATCGGATGCTGCGGCTTCATTGGCGGCCTTATCCTCCTCATATGACATATCCGGCCAACTCACCTATCTCCAGCAGCGGGTCTCTTTTTGCACGCTTCCCTGGGTTCCACCCATGATGACACGCCCCTTCTCTTCCTGCATTGCGCAGCTAATGGTTAATGGCGACTGTCATTCTTAGTAAAAACTATACACAAAGTTTTTGAAGGCACACAGTACCCGTTAGGACGGGCATGAAATCCTGTTCGTAACACCAAAGTTGACACGCCCATGGATTCTTGGGGGAGGGTTACTCGTCACCTGGCCGGTGTCAATTTGGGATGTCACAGCAGCCTGGCCCGGCTCCGTGACCCCGTTGGTTGTCAATAAAAAGAAGGGAGATGGGGATGATGGGAATAGTAGTTCTTCGTGATGCCAACTGTGGTGTGTGGCTATGATATGGGAGCCACCACTGCAAGGAGTTTCCTCTGAGTGCCGGTGGTAGTGCAGCTATGTTGGTACAGCTCTCCACAGGCAGAGCTCGGGCCCACAGGCATTGGAAGGAAGGGACAACACAGGGGTTTCAATTAAAGTTCTTTACTCACTGAGATGTCACCACCTTTTGGCTGACGGACTCCGCTGTCATGGGCTCGAGCCAATCCTAGATAGTGCGGAGGTCAGAGATGGTGTTTCTTTCAGTGAGTCTTTCCTCCCTGCACCGTGTTGTGTTAGTCCCTGCGGCTTGAAGTTACGCTGGAACCCGAGTCCTGGGAATATGTTTTTTCCATATAGCAGGCAGCACAAGTCCGTAGATGGGGCCGCCCTATGGTCATGACCCCTGGCTCTATATGCTGCTGTGCCCCAGGCGCTGTGTGTGGGTCAGAAGACTTGACATTCTTTGCACGGCGGATTCTGCTGGTGGATGTGAAGTGCCCACCAGCCAAGGTCTCTGTGCCCTGTAGTCTGCGTCCGGTCCTGAGGGAGCTCTCCCCTCAGCGACCATATCCTCCTGTGTCTCACTTGTTTCCTGGTTTCTGACTAACTGATTGTGCGTGTGTGTCACCTTGCTCCCCGGTGTCAAGCTCCTCCCCCCGGGTTCCTGAACTAGGGAGCAGAGGGTCCACTACATTAGTGATGGCCACCCCCAAATCTCTACTATAGCCCAGTCCTGGTGCGAGGGCAACTAACTGTATGTTTTGGTGAATTGTCGTAGTTTACCGGCAATGATCTCCTTCTTATCCGGAAAGAGTACTGCATCTCTGGTGAGGTGCAGTACCCTGTGGCGACTGAAGCCTCAGGGGTGCCACATAGGCAGTGACCACCCTGTATAGAGCTGTAATTTACAAAGGCGGACGTACCACTGGTGAAGCCAGTGCAGCCATATAGGGGACAAAGACGTAAGAGGGCTCACTTCCATATCTAAAACAGGTGGAACCTTGCATTATGATGGGCTATTGGTCTGGAAAGGGTCCACACAGTGTTTGAAAAAGTATTTGTCGCGGGCGGGGAGGAGGGTGTCAGCACACCGCGCTCACCCCTTCTGCTCGGGTCCGGCAGCTGCTCAGTGGTGGCTCGAGCGGTGGGCCAGATCCCGGGGTTTCTCGAGCGACACTCCTGGCCCGTGAGTGAAAGGGGGGTTTTGTGGTTGGGTGTGGGGATTGTTATAGTTCGTGACGCCACCCACGGTTGTGGTGATTTCACCACTGCTGCTCAATATGGGGCTCCCGGGGATGGTGATGCGGAGCAGCCAGTTGTTGTGTTGCCCCTCCGTGGGTAGGGGTTGGTGATCCCGGGGCCCGGTGATGGGGAAGTAGGTGCGGGGCCTGATGGGCGCAGGGGCAGCGCTGTGCCTTGCAGCACTGTGGTACTCACTCAGCCTGAGACACGGACACAGTTTGTACGGTAAACCAAACGGCTGGTAGGACGGTCCTACAGACGGCTGCACCTGCACTCCCGGTAGGTGACGGTGATGTCCCTCTTCCTTGCACCTATGTTTGACTTGTGGTAGCGGTGGATTCCCTCCGGTTACCCACTCCCCGACTGAAATCTGGGCCGGAGGAGCTCTACACTTTGCCCGCAGGTGCTGGCCCTGGGGAAACTGGTGCCCTGGCGGTGGCGGTGTCTCCCCGGTTCAGGTTGGGCTGTTGCCTTCAATCGGGACTTGGTTGTTGGGGGATCTGCGTCCCCGTCACTGACGGATTCGGCAAATTTGGCGACTCCTAGCCTTGCCGGGGTCCGAGAGGCCCCTGCCCTGGTGCTGACTGTCCTTCGGAACACTGCTCCAGACCTCCGGGCACACAGCCAACGGGGTCCTTCCAGGAACTTCCAAACGGCCCCCCTCCAGACAGTCACCGCCGTCGCTGACCTTGCTGATCTGGCCCTACACAAAGCTGGACCCTTCAGGCTTTCTTTCTTTGCTGTCACTTTACTTGCTTTCCTCCTTTTCTGCTTTTCTTCCTTCACTTTCACTTGGCTGTTTACTCTAGCCCTGTCTAGACTACTCCTCCACTCCTTCCACTTCCTCCTCCCTGCCTAGACTGCCTGGTTTCTTCCTGCCTCCAGAATTGTGAGCTCCTCGGTGGGCGGAGCCAACCGCCTGGCCCACCCCCTGGTGTGCATCATCAAACTCCTGGAGGAAGGCAACAAGGATTTGTGGTTAGCATGGATGTGCCTACCTGGAGTGTGGGGTGTGGTGGTGTTGTGACCCGTGTCCCCTGGCTTGCCCAGGGCGACACATTCCCCCTTAGCAAAATGCAGACCGTCCGCGGGCTGCCGTCCTACACCGGTTTTATTTTTCTGTAAAAGGGGGTAACAGGGTTAAGAAAACATAAATAACATTTTTAATCAAAACTCTTCCCAAGACGGGAGGCACATTTACTTAAACGTTGCAACGGTTTACGGTCACGATTTCCGCTCTCTCCCACCCAAGCAACCTGGCCCTGATGCTCCCCTAAAACCCAGGCAGCACCCCTTGACCCACAGTCCAGCACAAGTCACCCGAGCGGGATCTGTCCTTCCCCTCCAGAGGGTGGCCACCGGTTCCTTTGGTGGCTGGGCCCCAGCCTGCTCCGCTCAGGGCCCTCCCTCCAACCTGCCTCTCCGGAGACGGTATTGCGGAAACGGTAACGGTAACCAACATATTTACAAGCCACTTAACGTTTGTGGTGCCCTGCAAGTTCACGGGCTTGTCCATGGATAGTTCCCATGCAAATAAACTTTAAACAGTCCCCACGGGGACAACGGTGCCGGCTCTGGCCGGTTGCAATCACAAGCAAATCAGGTAAAACTTCGGTATCATTTTTCATTTTCCTTATCATTCTTTCCAAAACTTTTCAACTTTTAAACAAACAAAGTGGTGGTCCCAACGGGGACGGTGCAACGGGCATCCGCTGCCCTACTCCGGATATTCAGCTAACGCAGCTCCATCCCCCTCCACCAGCATATCCAACATGCACTGACATGCCTGCGGTGACAGGGGCACCCGGTACCCATTTCCACCGGTACACGGGGCATGAACGACCACTGGGGCTCCTACATAGTGGGAACGCTCACTTGCTCCTTCAACTGCAACAGGGGACCCGGAGCTGGGGCAGGAGTCGTCATCACTTGTTTCTGCGTCAGGCGGGTTGCCGCCAGCTGTCGCAGCCTCCTGGCCTCCCACATCCAGCACTTCAGTCCCTTCTGCGGTAGCACGGAGCAGCAGATTTGGAGAGCTGACATTAAGGCGCCTCATAAGTAACGGCAAGGGCGATGCATAGGCCGAGACTAGGCCGGGCCCCTCAGCCGCAGCGGCCGGTCCTGGTAGGACATAGGGACGTGGGTCACCAGTCGGTTCTGCTGCATCCATTCCCCCTCCGTACCTCGGGGCAGTTGTAAGGAGCTCCTCCACCTCGTTGGTCCACTGCTCCATCATCCGGAAGATCTGATCCTGCTGACGCTGGTGGAATTGCATCACCCGGGCCTTCATCCAGGCCACGGCCTCGAGCTCAGGGTCTGGCACAGTCTCTACTGGGACTTCCGACACCATGTTGTTAAGGGGTCGCGGTTCCAGCGATTCCCCTTGGTACACTTCAGGACCGCCTTGGACGTCTGCAGCCGGCTGGTCCGCCGAAGCGGCTGGGCAGGGTATCGCTACCGGTTGGGCAGGTAGCGGGCCTAATGGCGGTGCGGCAGCAGCTATTACAGGTAGCAGGGAGAGAGGCAGGGTGAGCGGAAGCCGGCCGGGCCCCTCAGCTCCAACGGCCGATCCCTCAGGAATACAGGGGCGTGGGTCGCTTACCCGCTCCTCCAAATCCTCTTCTGCCTTGCGTCTCCACATAGCAGCCACCACATCCGCCATGTCGGTCTCCCACTCCTCCAGGAGGAGTTGCATATGAGCCTGCAGACGGTTACTCAGCGGGACGGTCCGGTCCCTCAACCACGTCGCCGTGCCGGGCGCGGGGACTTCCTCGTTGGGAGTTGGGTTGTACATCTTGGCAATCGTGCCTTCCAGGAACCCAGTATTGCTGCAGAGTCCTGGCGTCTCTGCTTTTATAGCTGCAGCTAGATGCGTCCAGCCGCCATCGCGTCCCCCTTAGCTCTTTCCGGCCCCTCCTCTCTCGGGGCGGGGTTTTGGCCTTCGCGCCTCTACTGCTCGAGAAGACGCTCGAGCGGGAACTTTTCGCGCCAAAGATGGCGGCTTCTGAAATTCTTCTGCCGGATACCTCCGGCGGTAACAAGGCGCACCTCTACCAGACGGCAGAGCGGTAAGATCCTGTTCGTGACGCCAAGTTGTCGCGGGCGGGGAGGAGGGTGTCAGCACACCGCGCTCACCCCTTCTGCTCGGGTCTGGCAGCTGCTCAGTGGTGGCTCGAGCGGTGGGCCAGATCCCGGGGTTTCTCGAGCGACACTCCTCGCCCGTGAGTGAAAGGGGGGTTTTGTGGTTGGGTGTGGGGATTGTTATAGTTCGTGACGCCACCCACGGTTGTGGTGATTTCACCACCGCTGCTCAATATGGGGCTCCCGGGGATGGTGATGCGGAGCAGCCAGTTGTTGTGTTGCCCCTCCGTGGGTAGGGGTTGGTGATCCCGGGGCCCGGTGATGGGGAAGTAGGTGCGGGGCCTGATGGGCGCAGGGACGCAGGGGCAGCGCTGTGCCTTGCGGCACTGTGGTACTCACTCAGCCTGAGACACGGACACAGTTTGTACGGTAAACCAAACGGCTGGTAGGACGGTCCTACAGACGGCTGCACCTGCACTCCCGGTAGGTGACGGTGATGTCCCTCTTCCTTGCACCTATGTTTGACTTGTGGTAGCGGTGGATTCCCTCCGGTTACCCGCTCCCCGACTGCAATCTGGGCCGGAGGAGCTCTACACTTTGCCCGCAGGCGCTGGCCCTGGGGAAACTGGTGCCCTGGCGGTGACGGTGTCTCCCCGGTTCAGGTTGGGCTGTTGCCTTCAATCGGGACTTGGTTGTTGGGGGATCTGCGTCCCCGTCACTGACGGATTCGGCAAATTTGGCGACTCCTAGCCTTGCCGGGGTCCGAGAGGCCCCTGCCCTGGTGCTGACTGTCCTTCGGAACACTGCTCCAGACCTCCGGGCACACAGCCAACATGGTCCTTCCAGGATTTTCCAAACGGCCCCCCTCCAGACAGTCACCGCCGTCGCTGACCTTGCTGATCTGGCCCTACACAAAGCTGGACCCTTCAGGCTTTCTTACTTTGCTGTCACTTTACTTGCTTTCCTCCTTTTCTGCTTTTCTTCCTTCACTTTCACTTGGCTGTTTACTCTAGCCCTGTCTAGACTACTCCTCCACTCCTTCCACTTCCTCCTCCCTGCCTAGACTGCCTGGTTTCTTCCTGCCTCCAGAGTTGTGAGCTCCTCGGTGGGCGGAGCCAACCGCCTGGCCCACCCCCTGGTGTGCATCATCAAACTCCTGGAGGAAGGCAACAAGGATTTGTGGTTAGCATGGATGTGCCTACCTGGAGTGTGGGGTGTGGTGGTGTTGTGACCCGTGTCCCCTGGCTTGCCCAGGGCGACACATTTTCATACCCCATGAACCACTGAGGGACACAGACAGAAATGGGCCCCTGTGCATGAACAGTATATGGGCCCTGTGTAGCCCAAAATCCCATCAAAATGCACAATTCCATCTGTTTTGGGCGTAGAATGAGCCCCCTTACCTCCTGGGTTCTGGTGCGATTGCACAGGATGCTCCAATGATATGTCCGCCCCTGCAATTAACTTTTCCACATTTTTTCCCTTTACACCCACAAACCTAAATGTACACTGTGTGCAGAAGTATTAGGCAAATGAGTATTTTAATCACATGATGCTTTTTATACATGTTGTCCTACTCCAAGCTGTATAGGCTTGAGAGCCAATTGAGTAAATCAGGTGATGCACATCTCTGTAATGAGGAGGGGTGTGGTGTAATGACATCAACACCCTATATAAGGTGTGCTTAATTATTAGGCAACTTTCTTTCCTTTGGCAAAATGGGTCAGAAGAGAGATTTGATGGTTTCTGAAAAGTCCAAAATTGTGAGATGTCTTGCAGAGAGATGCAGCATTCTTGAAATTGCCAAACTTTTAATGCGTGATCACCGAACAATCAAGCGTTTCATGGCAAATAGCCCACAGGGTCGCAAGAATGCTGTGATTTTTCTCTCATGACTATTCACATTCAGATTTTCTCACATTGCCCTCCTCCATATTATACACCAGTGTGAGCGAACCCTAATCATTGTCCAGTGGACAAATTATTCCTCCTGAGCTGTGGACCATGAGCCTTTTGGCTACTTCTCTTATCAGTGCTCTCCTTGCTTAGATGTCAGTTTAGGGGGACAGCACTGTTTATATAGGTTTGCACTTGTGTCAAAACCTGCTACATTTTTGAATGATCAACTGAACAGTGTTCCATGAGATGTTCAGAGCTATATTATTTCACCTAACCCTGCTTTACTCTTCTTCACAACTTTATCCCTGACCTGTCTGGTGTGTTCCTTAGATTTTATGATGCTGTTTGATTCCTATAATGTTTTCAAACAAATCTCTGAGGCTTTCACAGAACAGTTGTACTTATACTGAGAATAAATTACACACAGGTGGACTCAGCTTACTAATTAGGTTACTTCTGGAGGCAATTCTTACACAACATTTTATTTAGAGTTATCAGACTACAGGTGTTTTAATACAAATACATATTACAATTTTCAGATTCATATATTTTAAATATTTAGAAAACCATTTATTTTTTCCTTTACACTTCACAAATACTTTTTCACAAATACTGGTATAACACATAAAATCCTAGTAAGATGCATTTAGATGAGGGGGTATAAAATATGTGGAAAAGTTCACAGGGTAAGAATAATTTTTAAAGTCACTAGGCATTTTTCTTGCACAGGAATCCCCTTCTGTCTGTTTCTGCTCATCGTAATTTAGGCAACTGTGAGTTTTACTACGATATGGCACTGCTAGGTAGTCACCAGTGTCAGTAATTGCATTCATTCAACATGATCCTTTCTAGAGTTGAACGAGTACCTAACTATTCATACTCACTATACTCATAACGAGTACTGTCCAATACTCGCATATTCATTCCAAATAGCGTGTGCAATGCAAGTCAATGAGGAAAAACTCGCAAAGTAACGAGTAACCCGAATGCCGTAATATTCGTGGAAGTAGCAAATAGTGCAGCATTCAGGTTACTCATTACTTTGTGAGTTTTTCCCCATTGACTTGCATTGCACATGTTATTTCAAACAAACATGCGAATATTAGATAGTACTTGTTATGAGTATAGAGAGTACGAAGAGTTAGGTACTCGCTCAACTCTAATCCTTTCTCATTTGACTAATTTGCTGGTACCTTCTTTGTTGTCAGAGGCCATGCTCCAGATGCTACAGAACCTTATAATTCACAACTCAGTTACTGTAGAACCTCATAATTTACACCCCAGCTGCTCCAGAACCTTATAATACACAACTAAGCTGATGCAGAACCTCACAATTCCTCCCCAAACTGCTGTAGAACCTCACAATACAGAACCTCATAACTCTCATCTTAGCTGCTGCAGAGTCTTATAATTTACACCTCAGGTGCTGTAGAACCTCATAATGCCCACTTCAGCTGCTCTAGAACCTTATAATACACAACTAAGCTGATGCAGAATCTCACAATTCCTCCCCCAGCTGCTGTAGAACCTCATAATACACACCTCAGCTGTTGCAGAACCTCATAACTCTCATCTTAGCTGCTTCAGAGCCTTAGAATTTGCATCTCAGCCGCTGCAGAAGCTCGTAATATACAGAACAGCTGCTACAAAACCTCTTAAATCAAGTCCCAGCTACTGCAGAACCTCATAATTCATGCATCAGCTGCTGAAGAACCTTAACATTCACACCTCAGCTGCTGCAGAACCTTATAATACACAACTAAGCTGCTGCAGATCCTTATAATTCACATTCACGCCTCAGTTTCCGCAGAAGCTAATAATTCACACCACAGCTGCTGCAGAACCTTAGAAAACATACATAACCTGCTGCAGAACTTCATAATTCACACTCCCGCGGCTAAAGAATCTTATAATTCCCATTGCAGCTGCTGCAGAATCTCATAATACACATCTAAGTGACTCGCCCACCCCAGGGCTGTGGGACACCCGGTGCCGGGCCGGACTAGTCCGGGGGTCGTCAGTGGTGGCTGGGCCCGGCTCCGTGGCCCTGGTGGGTGTCAGTTGAATATGTGGCTTGAATTAAAGTTTGTGTTCGTGATGCCACCTGTGGTCTGCGGCTATTAAGCCGCCGCTGCTGTGTGAGGCCTCCGGGGTGATGTTATGGCAGCAATGGTGGTACTGCTCCCCACAGGTGGGGCGGAGCCCCGGGAACTCTGTTAGTGCTCGTGAAAGTCTATGGTGTTGTGTGGCTAACACGGTGCAGGGCCGACAGGCAATGAAAGAACCAGGCACAAACAACAGTCTCTTTACCTTTTCCTCTTTTACTTTGGGAACAGTCCAGTCCTGGGAGACCGTTACAGGTGGTGATGGGGATCCGGTCGACCTGGAAGTACTTGGGGTGATCTTTCTGGCCAGCTGAGTATGAGGCCTACTCCTGTGCTTTTCTTTGTTATGATAGGACCCTGCTTCTCTGAATCCAGCAATGGCCCTCTTTGCTGCTGGGACTGATGGTACGACCCTTTCCCTCTGTAGTAGGCTGCGCAGGCCCTCTCTGGTGCTTCTCTGCTGGAGTCCACACCGGGCCCTGATGCTGCAGCTGTACCTTCGGGCTGTTTATGGGCCAGGTGCTTGCAGCTCTCCTGCCCTTCGGATTCGGCTACCAGGGAGTATTTTAAGCCCTGGTGGCCACAGACTCCGATGTCCGAGTCTCTTCGCTGCCTCTCTGCTACTCCTGCTTCCCTGGGCCAAGCTACTCTAGCTCTAGGCCCCAGATCCACAGGACAGCACACTCTGCATCTGCTCACTGTCACTCCTCTCTACAGACTGACTCTACTTCCTCCCTCAGGTCAGACTTGAGGAAGGCTCCCTGGAATTCCAGGTTCAGAGCTCCCCCTGCTGGCCGGAGGGAGAACTGCGGTGGATGTTAAACTTGCTGGCCAATGGACCTCCCCATTACCTCCAGGCTCAGCATTAACCCTTTGGAAGGGCAATGCTGTTGTGGCGACCAGGTCCTGGGGCGCCACATAAGCTGTTGCAGAACCTCACAATTCAATCTTCAGCTACTGGAGAATCTTATAATTTACACCTCAGCTGCTGCAGATCCTTATAATACACACTTCAGATGCTGAAAAACCTCATTTTAGACATCTTAGCTTCTACAGAACCTCATAAGTCATAATAGACACCTCAGCTGCTGCAAAACATCACAATACATTTTATGTCTCCTTCATATGTACGCGTGAAAGCACGTGTGGCTCAGGTCCATTTTTACAATCCATGTGGCCGAGCTGTGTGTTTGTGTGCCATCCGCTTGACACATACCGGAATGAAAAGCATTCAAGAAATTACTGATTTAATGTTTTAAAGATGTGCAAAGATAATGATAGAAGAATTGCTGTAACTCATCACAAAATTTTGCTATGCATAAGTTTGCCCAAATAATTTAAGCACTTGGAAAGCATTAAATCATTTTGTACAGAAAAAAGTTTTACTCCAACAATTACCTGATTTACATCAAAGTTTTAATAGTAAACAGTATAAGAAAATGGAATGGAATAACAAAATTTCAAAAAGTCTCGTATTCCATTATAAAAGTCATCATGAAGCTGTTCTGATTTCAGCGATACCCGTGGACCTTCCCTGCTGACACCCTGGTTGCTTTTGGCAAGTTTTGGTTTTTACTTCTCTGTCCACAGGCTTCATGTAAGTGTTTCTATTTGTTCCAGGACCTCCTTATATCTAAGCTTTTTTTCTCCATCAAATCCTATATTTGTACCTTGGGTATATTTAATCTACATTATTATTATTTATTTATATAGTACCACTGATTCCATGGTGCTGTACAAGAGAAAGGGCTACATACAAAATACAGATATAGGTTACAGTAAACAAATTAACAATGACAGATTATACAGAGGAAAGAGAACCCGGCCCTTGCGGGCTTACATTTCTACAGGATGATGTTGAGGGAGACAGTTGGTCGGGGATTGCAGCAGCTCCAGTTGTGTTGAGGTGGCAGTGTGGTTATTGCAGGCTGTAAGTTTTTTTGGGTGCAGAATTCCAGAGGATGGGGATATTTGGGAGAAATCATGGAGGCAATTGGATGAGGAGTCAATAAGTGTAGAGGTGAGGAGGAGGTCTTGGGAGGATCGGAGATTACATGAATGAAGATATTAGGGGATTAATTCAGAGATATATGGCAGGGGCAGGTTATGGATGGCTTTGTAGGACAGTGTTAGTAGTTTGAACTGGATTCATTGTGGAATTGGGAGCTGTGTCACCCAGGGAAGAGGGTACTTGGTCCCGGGCGGTTGCAACGGGAATGTCATTTCAGGTGGCCATTGTGCGGTCCTGTGCCCTGGGGACGCTTAATAAAAGGGGGTAGTTACAGGAGATAATAGAGTTAATGTTCATGACGCCACCTGCGGGTTGCAGTTAAGAATGGAGAACCGCCGCTGATCAACGTGGGTACTCCCAGGGATGGTGATAGTGGCAGCTATGGTAGTAGGCCCTCCGCAGGTAAGGCTGTGCCTGGGAGTTGCATGGTGTATAATGATGGAGACCACATCAGGTTAACTTTAACAGTTTCTACTCCCATGGACCCTCCCTCGACTTGCTGGTTCTGGTCCCAGGAGTATCAGTGCCAATGTAGTGACCCAGGTTGCTCTATTCCTGGCCCTCTCTGTAGATTGAGTCCCCGTAGCATGGAGCATTTGGGAGCTCCGACTGTCCCTTTTGGGGTACAGTCTCCTTCTCCGTACGGTGGGCAGTGTTGACGCTGCTGGGAGGTAAGTGTCCGAACCCCAATCCTAGTTTACTGCTGATGCCCTAAGATTATTTGGTTCGATGAAGTCCATGAAAGTGTCCTCACTGTCCAGGGATTTGCCAAACCATTTGAAACTTGATATTTGACCTAGGCCTCTGTGCCCCATTTGTGCTCCAGTCCCAGCGGTATCTCGGTACCCGTCCTGGCGACCTCTCTCCTGTACCCCCGGGTTCACTGTTACATGGACCCAGCTCAGGCACATCCACACACCTCTTCTGTGTGCTTCCAACTTCTGACTGCCACTGACTGACTGACCCCTCCGACCAGGCTGGCTATACCCAGGGACTTGTTCCCATGGCGACCATCCCCTTACATAGTTAACCCTCTATGCCCAGTGTGGAGAGGAAAACTAGGATTTTAGGTGTGTGTTGGTGGAATCGGCACTGGTACTCCAGGTCCCAGGGGACAGGTCCTGCATCCCCTAGAGGATGCAGTTCCTTGTAGTGCCCTGAGGCTCTCAGGGGCGCTAAAGAGCCAATGGTGGGATTTGCAAAGGGGAGATGCTGGGGAGTAGCAAAGAGACAGATGGATTAGTCAGTCAGCAGAGTGAAGTACAAATTGGAGAGTTGCGAGGCCACAGAGGAGGATGTTGCAGTAGTCAAGGCGGGAGATAATGAGAGCGCATGTAAGAGCATTTTAGCAGATTAAGAGAAGGACGTATTCTGGAAATATTTTTGAGTGACAGGAGGTAGCAAGAGTTTAGATGTGCGGTTTGAAGGACAGCAGAGTCAAGGGTTACTCTGAGGCGCCAAATCTCTGGTACAGGTGAGAGCTTGATGCTATTTAATGTGATACATAGATCAGGTAAGGAAGATACATTAGATGGAGGAAATATAGTGAGTTCAGATTTGTCTACATTAAGCTTTAGAAAGCTAGAGGAGAAGAAGAAGGATATAGCTGATCAAACTCTGGGATTACAGCAGAAAGGTGATGTCTGGGTCAGAGAAGTAGATCTGAGTGTCTTCAGCATATAGGTGCTATTGGAAGCCATGGGACTTTATGAGTTGTCTCAGGCCAAGAGTATAGATTGAGAAAAGTATTGGAGAGAGGGGAAGTGAGGACTCGGAGGTAGTGTGAGAGACGCTAAATATGTGGTTTGAAAGGTATGAGGAGATCTAGGATGTCTTTGATGCCAAAAGAGGAGAAGATCTGTAGTAATAGGGAGTGGTCAACTGTGTCGAAGGCAGAGCACACGTCTGGAAGACGGAGAATTGTTTGTTAGCTTTAGCTGTATGCAAGTAGTTAGTAATTTTGTCTGGCGCCGTTTAGGTGGAATGATGGTGTCGGAAGCCAGATTGTAGGTTGTTAAAGAGAGATATAGGTAAGAGGTGGGAGGAAAGTTGATCATGGGCATGCTACTCAAGAAGTTTGGAAGCAAACAGGAGCAGAGATATGGGGCGATAGCTGGGCATAGAAGTCATGTTGAGAGTTGGCTATTTGAGATTAGTTGTGATTGTGGCATGTCTGAAAACAGAAAGGAAGGTCCCAGAGGTTAATGATAAGTTGCAAAGGTGAGGAAAGGGATGGGATAAGTGTGGTGGTGAGGCTGGGGAAGAGGTGGGATAGGATGGGATCAAGAGCACAAGTGGAAAGGTGTGATTTGGAGAGGAAAGGAATAAGCTCACCTTCAGTGATGTTGGAGGGGGAAGTTATGAGGACGGACAGTAGTCTGGTATAGAAAGGGGTTGGGCTGGTGGAATAAAGGCCTTGTTTAGTTGATCTTATTTTTGAAGTGTGTGGCAAAGTCATCTGCAGGGATGATGGGTAGTGATAGGCGATCCCCCCGATGGTCGGGATTGGGGAGACTCGCCCGATCATTTTGTAAAGATCGAGATTGGGATTGAGATAACACAATCTTGCATCCGATCACCGATCTTGGACTTTACAGTTATGGGATGGGGCGGTGGGGGTTGTAAAATAAAGAACATCGTTAATAATAAGCATTGTCATTATACTTACAGGTTCTTCGACGCGTCCTGCTGACTCTGTCTCCCGCCGCTTCTGCTTCCGAGTACGATCATCGTTGTGCCGCCCGTTAACCAAAGGACCTTCCGTGATGTCATAGCATGTGACCAGTCACATATGAATGTTGTATTATCTCATTGGCTACAGACTGGTTACATGACTATGACGTTATGCAAGGTCCTGTACTGTCAGCATGCTCACCGGTACGCGGTGCTTGCCTAAGAATCTCAGTACTCTCGATATACTCGGCGAGCACCGTGTAGCGGCGAGATGCTCGGGCACATGCTTAGTTCCCTCTCTCTGCAAGTTGGCGCTCAGAGTCAGCCCACATGCAGGGATTAGCTGTCACACACTGTAATGCAACAGATGGTGAATAGCGCCAGGAATCGGAGATCACCGTTGCTATAGTAACCCGCTCGTTAGGTTACTATGGCAACGGTGGGAGCGATGACGTCACCACTTACCATCCCGCAGCCTTTTCTCACTCATTGACTGATTAGACTGCACGGGGAACAGTAGTGTTCTTCCTTCCCCCGTGCATTCTTATATAGCAGACCTGCATCAGTTGAAGAAGACAGAAGACCAGGATCGTGGAGGGGTGAGAGGGAGTAATTAAGATGGAGTCCCTAAGCGTGTCTGTGTATTTATTTCTAATAAAATATTTTTTCCCTGTTTGAAGTATTTTTTTTAACCCTTTATTGGAGATTCTTAATGGCTGGGTCAAACTTGGCCTGACATTAAGAAACTCGGGCTTAATACCAGCTGGTAAAACAAAGCTGGTATTAACCCCTTATTACCCAGTATGCCACCCGGCAGCAGGGCCGCTGTAAAGGCCACTTTACATGCAGAGATAAATCTTTGGCAGATCTGTGGTTGTAGTGAAATCATGGACATATTGTTCCATTTGTAAACAACCACAAACCTGGCACTGATTGTCCACAATTTCACTGCAACCACAGATCTGCCAAAGATTTATCTCTGTGTGTAAAGTGGCCTTAAGAGTTGGATACAGCACCAGAAGATGGCGCTTCTATGAAAGCACCATTTTTTGAGGCGACTGCGGACTACAATTCGAAGCGGGTAGGGGGGGGCAAAAAGCTTGGGCCACCCTGCGCTGCAGATTCTAATCCCCAGCTGCCTAGTTGTACCTGGTTGGACACAAAAATTGTGCAAAGCCCATGTCATTTTTTTAAAAAATTATTTCATGACATTCATGAAAAAATTAAAAAAAGGGCTTCCCTATATTTTTTGTTCCCAGCCGGGTACAAATAGGCAGCTGGGGGTTGGGGCAGCCTGTGCCTGCCTGCTGTACCTGGTTAGCATACAAAAATATGGTGAAGTCCATGTCATTTTTTTTTTAGCTTTTTGGCAAAAAAAAAAAAGGGCTTCCCTGGATTTTCCATTCCCAGTGAAGGTAACACCAAGGAGTGTGGTTTAGTAGCCATTAGCTGTTTGGATTATCCTTAGTTAGCAATAGAAAATGCAGCGAGAGCCCACGCATTTTTTTTTTATTATTTTTTTTAAATAACTAAAAAATGGATTTCCCTGTATGTTGATTGCCAGCCAAGGTAAAGCCAGGCAGATGTGGTTGACAGCCCCTAGCCATCTGCTTTTTGTGCGCTGAGAATCAAAATAACCGCGGAGCCCTACGTCATTTTTTTAAATTATCTATTTATTTTTATACAACTATATATATATATATTATATTAGGAGACCACTGCAAAAATTAGGAGACCACTGCAAAATTTTCAGTTGTTCCGATATCTATATTTATATTTTTTAGTAAAATTTAAATTGTTCTTTTATTCTGTAAACTACTGACAAAATCTCCGAATTCCAAAGGAATACATTTTGTGTTTATTTTCTGAAAATAATATTTTATAGAATAAAAGCAATATATATTGTATATATATGTATATATGTATATATGATGGTGCCATAATGGACCATAAGACGCACCCTGGTTTTAGAGGAGGAAAATAAAATTTTAAGCAAAAAATGTGGTCATGACAAACTGTTATGGGGCGAGGATCTGCTGCTGACACTATTATGGGGGTAATGTCCCCAAATGCTCTACTAAGGTCCCCCATCATGGTAATGAGCCTCCTCCTTGTATATAATCCCCATCCTTTTATATATATGTCCCTCATCCTGGAATAGCCCCCATCCTGCTATATACTGCCATCCTGGTATAGCCCCCATCCTGCTACATAGCGCCATCCTGGTATATGCCCTCATCCTGGTATATGCCCTCATCCTGCTATATACTGCCATCCTGGTATATGCCCTCATCATGCTATATACCCCATCCTGCTATATACTGCCATCCTGGTATATGCCCTCATCCTGCTATATACCCCCATACTGCTATATACCCCCATCCTGCTATATGGCCTGCATCATGTGGCACACAAAAAAAATAAACGTTTATACTCACCTTTCCTTACTCTAGCAGCATCGCTCGTCTTCCAGTCAGTGCCAGCAGCATCGCCGCTGACCTGTATGGAGCCGTCACCATTCCCTGCAGCATCGCGATCTCCTCCTGTCTGCCAGCCGGCTGATGTGTGTGAAGACTAGCTGTGCACACAGCGATGACGTCATCGCTGTGCTCACCATTCTCTACACAGATCAGCGGGCGGCAGACAGGAGGACATCGCGATGCTGCATTCAACGGTGATGGGTGAGTATACTTATTCAGTGCGCCCTGCGCTGATGATGATGCTCGGGGAGCAGTGAGTATAGCCGCACATGATCACTCCAGGCTGTAGTTGCCAGGAGTGATCACGCGGGCCGGCTGTTAATTATGCGCCCATCCTCCCTGGGCGGGAGGATGGGCGTGCATATGAAATGAGCGGGGCCATGTGGTCATGGCAGGCGCTGCTACAGCCTGCGCATGCCGCCGATGACCCGCTCCACTACAGCACCCTCATTCCCCGCAGCCAAGCCCTACATTCAGACTATAAGACGCACACCCCACTTTCCACTTTCCCCCAACATTTGGGGGGAAAAAAGTGCGTCTTATAGTCCGAAAAATACGATATATATTTAAATATATATATATATATATATATATATATACACACACACAATATATAGTTGTATAAAAATAAATCATTTAAAAAAATGCTATAGCGCTCCGCGGTATTTTTGATTCTTGGCGCAGATAAAGAGGAAGGCTATAGGCTATCACCCTCACCTCCATCTGCCTGGCTTTACCTTGGCTGACAATCAAGGTACAGGGAAGCCCATTAATTTCTTTTTATTTAAAAAAATAATTAAAAAAAATGCGAGGGTTCCAGCCATATTTTGATCGCCAGTCAGGCAAAGCCAGGCAGCTGGGGGCTGGGAATCTCGGCAGCCAGCAGCCACCCCTGGAAATAGTGCATTGTTTCTTAGCGCCATTTCCAGGTGCTTTACCCGGCTTTTTCAGCAGCCCTGGTGCCTGATGGCTCGCTGGGTAATAAAGGGGTTAATACCAGCTTTATATTCTCAGATGGTACTAAGCCCGAAATTCATGGTGTCACACCAAATTAGACATAGCCACCATAAATTTCTAGTAAACACTAAAAGAAAACATAACACAGAAACATTTTTTTTTATTAGAAATAAAACAAAAAAGCATTTAGAGACTCCATCTTTATTTTACAAAATCCGTAGTCCACAGGTACAGTAATGTCACCTTTGGTTCATCACTATGTACAGACAGTCTACACAGTGTGAGAAGCCGAGAGAGCAATGAGCAATGTCACCTCTGCTACATCACTCTGTAGAGCAATGGCTATACAGAGTGAGATGCAGGCTGATACTGAGGCCGGAGTTCCACTTACGTGTGACTCGTGCAGTCTCGCATGGGCATCTCCACGAACGGACTGACAATCTCCAGACACAAGCGCTCACCACTCCTGTCAGGAGAGTGTGCAGCCGTACTGGGTGGTGCCGATGCGACACTAGCACAGTGACAGTCAAAGTTCAGTTACCAGGACCTTCGAGACGTCATAGTCATGTGACCAGTCTGTAGCCAATGAGGTAATACAGCATTCACATGTGACTGGGCCACATGGCTATGACGTGATTGAAGGTTTTTTTTAACAGTCAGTGTTGGCTACCGGGCGGCACAGCAATGACTGGATGGACGCAGAGGCAGAAGCGGCCGGGAGACAGAGTCTGCAGGACACGTTGCGGGACCTGTAAGTATGATCATAATGTTTTTTTAATAATGTGCTTTTTTTTCAGTCCCTAGACCCGATCTGGACCCGATCTGTAACACGAGCTTTTCAGGAAAGCTCATGATCGGACTTGTGCACACGATGACTATGTGATCGGTATGGTCCCCAATCTTTACAGTTCGGGATCGCCCATCTCTAATGATGGGGGTTGGAGGGGGCAGTGGAGGGCGGAGGAGTGAAAAGTGCTTATCAGCTGTTTGGGGTTGTAGGATAAGGAAGCTACGAGGGTTGTGAAGTAGGTCTGTGTAGCAGAGGTGAGGGCTGATTTGAACATATGTATTGCTTAATCTAGCTCTATCAATGTGGTCTATGCTACAGCCTTGGCTATACTTTCTTGTCAGTTTATGTGCTTAAATGATGGTTATCCATGTATTTGTTCTTATGCCCATGCTTACATGTATTATACAATCTAGACAATTCATCCGTGATGTATCTATAGACTATTGTCTTCATACTACCCTATTCTTTGGGTTATGCTTACATTGTCTTATCGTCTTTTGCCCTTATTATGGCTATACCAGTGGTTGTCTTTTGGATGCTGTTTTTAAATGTTTTATGTGTGTTTTTTTACAATAAAATGTATATTTTTTACTTCATTTAGGTGTGCACATCTTATATTCATTGTATGTTTTCTTCCCCTATTCTTATGTGCGAATCCTGTTTTGTGGGAGTTTCAGACATAAGCCTCAACTGGACCACTGAATGAGGGACAAAACGTATTGTGAAATCACCCTACCTATGCCACTATTAAATATTATTAAATCCTGTATTTTTCTTAAACTATTACAGTATGTGGATAGATATTCTTCCCCTTGGTCCTTTATCTATATATGTATACTAATTCTATTGGACTCCACTAGTGATGGGCAAGCCCAAACTGCAAAGTTTGGGGTGCATGCATGCACCCCAAACACGGACTTCTCATGGAAGTCCGTGTTATTGTTCAGTGGAGATGAGCAAATCCGAGGGTCAGTGTTCGATGTTCATACCAAATACAGACTTTTATAAAAAAAAAAAACAGAGTTCAGGTTCTGAGTTTTGCTGCTTTACGTATGAACACCACTCGTACGAGCATCTCTGTGCTCAGGTACGCTCGGTGCTCAGCCCAGTACGATCCGCTTGCAGAGTTTGAATCACTCACACTAGGGGACACAACAGCATGATCGGATGTAGTGTGCACCCAATAAAAAATGGAAGAACCCCGATCACCCGCTCCCGGAGGAGACTTGTTTATGGTTGGGTGCATGTGAGTGTAGACTTGTACTGCTAAATTAGTGACTTCCATTGGGGTTCAGATCCCAAACCCATCTTTATTTAAAGTTTGGCTGACACCACCAAACCGAACTTCACAAGGTCTGCTCATCTCGAGACATCAACCCCGAAAAATATTATGCTGATTGCACCGCACCGGGGCAACTAGTAAAATACGGGGTGCAACACCAGAATTAGCACATCTAATGTCATTCGTTACTTCTAGGGCGGCTGTGACTGATATTTTTATGCTGGGAAGGGCCAAATAACCATGGACCTTCCGACCCTGGTAATACCAGCCTGCAGCTGTCTGCTTTATCTTAGCTGGTTATCAGCAATAGGAAAGATCCCACATAATTTATTTATTAGATTAAACCAGTCTAAAGCCTGGTTTAACCTAATAAATAAATAATTAAAAAAAGCATGGTGTTCCCCTTATTTTTGATAACCAATAAGGTAAAGTAGATAGCTGCATGCTAGTATTACCAGAATGGGAAGGTTCATCATGGTTATTTGACCCTTCCCATTCATTAGTTGTGCCAATTCTGTTATTTCCCCCCGCTCTTTCTGAATGCACTAGTGCATTGGCATTGAGGGTTATATTTTTTTGGGTTGATGTCAGCTGGGTAGTGTCACCTGGCATCAAGTCCAGGGGTTATTAATGGATAGGTGTCTATGAGACAATGCCATTACTATCCAAGTAAGTGTAAAAAGAATCCGGTGCACCTTTCTAAAGTGTACCCTTTGCAGGCTGGCTCCAGCACTTTCTTCTCCCTCCTGCATTGCGCCTTCGCTTACTGAACCATGTATCAGTGCCCGTGAACCCTGTGGGGTGGTATGAAGCTCTATTCCTTTGGTCTTTGAGGGTCACCTTCCAGTGAATTTGTGGCGGTGGTAGCTTCGGTGCATGCAGACACCTCAGCCGCTGGTTTTGCTTGCAGAGCCCATAGGTTATACTCCCCTAGCCTAGGGACCAGTCCCCATGTTGCAACCAAGTCCTTCCACCATTAGATTATATGTGAAACAAGGCCATAAGAGATTAGCTCCCGTGGTCTCTAGGACCCCTTCTGTCTGTGTGCGTGCCGAGCGGTACCTGTTCTGTGCCCGTGCCGAGCGGTACCTGCTCCAAGCCACGGGTCTTAGCTCCTCCGCTGCTCCTCTGACTGAACACACTTCACACTGTGTTCCAACTTTGTACTATGTCCCCACTCCTACGACTCCACCCCCCAGCCTGACTTCGGGTATACTCACACCCTCTGCCATGTCTGATGAGGTGTTTTTGAGACTGTGTGTCGTGCTTTGTGTGAACCGGTGTTGAACTCCTCCTTACCCAAAATGGAATACCACACCTCTGGCTGAGGTGCAGTACCTCTGTGGTGACTGAAGCCTCAGGGGCACCACACACCTGTGATGCCTCCACCTTATTGCGGTTCTTGCTGCATCCTGCTAGTGCATTAGTTCCTTGGCCTGGGCAGGTTATAACTGGTTCCCTCTATTTGCTGTAAGTAATTGCTGATTTATTTGAGAGATTTTATCCCTCTTCTTGCTGTATTTTTTTAATTTAGATATCAGTGTAGGGACCCACAAGCATGAGGCCCCTTGACGTGGGTTGTGGGCAACTGTATTCTGGCCATAATACTAACCAATAGCTCATATGTTTTATATATGATTTTTGCACATAACATTTTTTACAGGATGCAGCCAGGCCCCTTAATATTAAGTCTTGTATGTTGGAGTTCCCATCCCCGTATGGTGCACTTGGAAAGTACTGGAGCAGCCTGCCCAGTCGAATAGTATGGGCGTGACTAATAGGCTGCTAACCAGTTACTATGCACCTACATGTTTGAACGGCGCCCTATACAAGCCACTTATGTGCAATTTTATCATACAGCAATCATCCCCTCCATCAATTGGAAGTGTGTGAGTGATTTGCCTCTTTTGCACCTATACCTCCATCTTATTGGGGGTCTTGCTGCATCCTGCTAGTGCATTAGTTCATTGGCCTGGGCAAGTTAAACTACTGCCCTCCATTTGCTGTAAGTAAATGGTAGGGAACTCTATATTTAGGCAGACAGACAGGGTCATCTTTCTCCAAGACCGTGAATGCCGAACGGTGTGTTGTCTGCCAGGTGCTCGGGTTTGGCATACTGCGGATCGGATAGACATATTGCTGGGTGGGGCAGGGGAAAACCCAGCGGTCATGGGTCACATTGGTACTAATGACAAATTTAGAGGTAGGTGGAAGGTCCTTAGAAATGATTACAGGGAACTAGGAGAGAAGCTGAAGTCCAGGACCTCCAAGGTGATGTTTTCAGAAATACTACTGGTGCTATGAGCATCACTAGAATGGCAGCGGGAGCTTAGGGAGATAAATCTGTGGCTTAGAAATTGGTGCAGGAAAGAAGGGTTTAGGTTCATGGAGAACTGGACTGACTTCACAGTTGGCTACAGGCTCTATGGTATCGACGGGCTGCACCTCAATGGGGAGGGTGCAGCTGTGCTAGGGGAGAAAATGGTTAGACGGATGGAGGAGCTTTTAAACTAGGATCCAGGGGCAGGGAGAGTAGTGGAACATATAAGGAGATAGAGTGTGCCGCCCCCGTGCCAGCAGCCGGCGCTGCTTGGGTCCGGGCCTTCAGGGGTGGTGGCTCGAGGGTCTCCGGACCCGGGAGTCTTGTGGACACGCCGAATAAATGGGGGGACGTAGATGTACGGCTGAGCCGTAGTAAGTTCGTGACGGCACCCACGGTGTGTGGTGAGGTGGGACACCACCGCTGCTGTTATGGGGCACCCAGGGGAGATGTTGTGCAGCAAGTTGTTAACCCCTCAGTGGGCAGGGATGATGGCCCCGGGACTCAGTGGCTCAGTGCAGAGGAGGGTGACCGCAGGGGTTGCTGATGTACTCACTGTTAGTAAAACACACAAGTCTCTGGTAAACCAAGGTGATGGTGGCCGGTGCCACGGCCGGTTGCGTTCGGGTCCCCCACCCGGCTGGTGGTCTCTATCCTTTTCCTGCACTGCTTTGTGTAAGGTGGACTTTCCTAGTGTGAAACTCAGGAGTCCGCTCCCAGCTGGATGTGGCCTAAGGAGCCGTGCCCACAGACGTTGGCCCGTGGGATCTATGGGCCCTGGCGGTGACCTCTTATCCCTAATCGGTGGGCTGTTGTCTTCGATGAGGGACTTTGGGTGGGACAGGACCTCTAGTCCTGGCCTCAATCGGTGAATTAACCAGTCCGCTTGATTCCGGTTTCTGGCTTCAGGGTCCGAGTACCCCCCTTTGTGCTACAGTTTCCAGGTCGGTTCCCCGTGTCAGTAGCGGCGGGCTACAACCCTGTCCCGGTCCATCTCGGTTCTGCCGAGCCGTCTTCCCGTCTCCTGCTGACGGAGACCACCATCTGCCTCCTAGCCAGTGGCACCAGGGCTCCTACCCTGGTACCGTTCCACTTGAACTTTCTGCTAGAGCTACACTTAGCTCGAGCCCACGCTCCTCTCCACACTGAACTCCACTCTCAACTCCACTTGACTGCTTGTTTTCCTGCCCCGGGCTGTCTGGACCCCTGGGTGGGCGTGCTCCAACCGCCTGGTCAGGGCCAGTGGTGTGTCTATCTTTCCCTAAGGGGGGGTGACTAGGGTTTTTGGTTGGCTGTGTGTTTCCTAGTGAGGGAACGGTGCAATGTGGGGGCCTAACTGTGACTAGCTGGTTTTGCCAGGGCGTCACAAGAGCAGATAGAGATAGTGAGACAGTAGGAGGCAATAAAGTTTTAGGGGGGGCTGGTACATGCAAGGAAAGTAGGGAGGCAAGGAGTAAGGAATATGTTAATAGTATTAAATTTTCTACTGGCATATGCAAGAAGTTTTGCAAACAAAATGAATGAATTGGAGACTCTTATGTCAACCATGGATTATGATGTGGTGGGCATTACAGAAACCCAGCTGGATGAGAGCCAAGGCTGGGTGAGAAACGTAGAGGGTTATACTACATTCAGGAAGGACAGGAAAGACAAAAAAGGTGAAGTGGTGTGTATATTTATCAAATATAACCTGTGCTCAATGATGACATTGGGGGAGCTGCAACAATGTAGTCAGTATGGAAAAACATAAATGAGGAGGGAAATAATGAAAAGCTGCTAATTGGAGTTTGCTATAAGCCTCCTAACATACCTGAAGAGGTAGAGAGTGAAATGTTGCAACAAATTGTAAAGGTAGCTAATAAAATAATCGTGTCCTTATTATGGGGATTTCTACTATCCAGATACTCAGTGGGACATAGAACCTTCAGGTTGTGCTAAAGGCTGTAAGTTCTTATTTACAATTTAAGACAATTACGTCTGTCAGATGGTAGATGAACCGACAAGGGGAGATAATTTGCTAGATCTGGTCATGTCATATAGACCAGATACAATTTCAGATGTACAGGTTCGAGAACACTTGTATACCAGTGATCATAAATATGGTAAGCTTCAAAGTAATATTCAATAGAACAGTTGAAAGGGGAAATGCTAAACCTCCAATTCTAGGAAAGCTGATTTCAACAAATTAAAGGAAAGCTTTATGTCATGGTAATTGGGGATACCGAATATAATGGGGTAAGTTTAAGGATAAACTACTAGAGTCCTGTAAAAAAACTTATACTCTCTGGCAATAAAATGTAGAGGAATAATAAGAAGCCACTCTGAATAAATAAGACAGTACAAAGTGTGATGGTAGGATATGGGGGGAGGTGTATCATGTTCTGCAGATTCCTATTTTAAGCTTGGTTCACTGTCCATTATTTGTACTGCTTGTGTGTACATTGTATTGTCTGTAGGTAATCACCTCCGATAGTGCAAGGTTATAGCTTCTTGAAGCGCTTCTATCCCTAGGTGTGGGGGGAGGTGGGCGTGGAATCCACCTACTGTAAACTCTCTGCTTACCTAGGGGGAAGAGTCAGTCTGTTTGGAGAACTTGAAGAGAGAAGGATTGATCCTCTGGGAGAAACTTGCTTCTCAGAGAGACCTGGACTTTTTTCGCTTACCGGACTATGGACTAATTTTTTCCTCTGTTTTGTGGATTATGTTATGGACCATTTGATTTGCTTAGAATAAATGCTCTTTGGATTGCTCACTCATCTCTCGCTCTGTTGATTGTGTGATATGGGAGAAGGACCCTGTCACAACTGTATAATAAAACAAAAACAAAGGGCGTTTAAAATCTTGAAGGCTGAGAATACAGAAATAGCATTTCAGGAATATAAAAATCTTAATAGGAAATGTAAAAATGAAATCAAGCTAGCAAAATTAGCTACTGAAACAAAAATTGCCAAGGACATTAAAATAAATCCCAATTTTTTTTATAAATACATTAATGCCAAAAGGAAAACAAAGGATGGTATCTGCCCCTTAAAATATAATAACAAGTTAATTATACAGGACAAAGAAAAGGCTGAGATTTAAACAGGCACTTCTCATCCTTGTTCACCAAGGAACTGATTGTTCCAGGGATCATTCAAAAAGTCAAAAATCAAAGTTCACCACCTGATATAATTAATTTAACACAAGAAGAAGTACGCCTTAGTCTGAGTAATCTAAACATTGACAAATCTCCCGTGCCAGATGGCATTAATCCACAAATATTGAGGGAATTGAGCTCAGTAATTGACAAACCAATGTATCTCATCTTATTAGACTTGCTTGTAACAGGGTTGGTGCCTTAGGATTGGAGGATTGCTGATGTCGTACTGATATTTAAGAAAGGTAAGAGGGTGGATCCAGGCAACTACCGTCCAGTAAGCCTGACATCAGTAGTATGCAAAGTTTTTGAGGGCATTTTAAAGGATGACATGCAAAAATATATTGCAGAAAATAATATAGTAACTGACAAACAGCATGGATTCATGAAAGATAAGATGTGTCTAACCAATGAGGAGGTAATCTATGAGGAGGTAAGTGCAAATCTGGATATTGGTAATGCAGCTGATGTTATTTATTTGGACTTTGCAAATGCGTTTAGCACTATACCACATAATATAAAAACACTGTGGCAAACTGCCAGCCTACCTTCCCTTCATAATAACAGGTATTTATCTAGACAATTCCACTTGGAAGAAGTGGAAGTAACACCCAGTGGATTCAATGAGAATACGAAAATATCCAGTGGTAATCCAAATTACAGATTGTGTAAAATTTACATTTTATTACAGTCCATATTTAAAAAACTGTTTTCAGTTCATGTTAGGCAATAAAAATACAGGGGTGAAGGTATGAAGACAATAGCACGAACTACACGTTTCAATGACTGGTATTCGCCTTCATCGTGGTCCAAGATGAAGGTGAATACCAGTCGTTCAAACGCGTAGTCCGTGCTATTGTTTTCATACCTCCACCCCTGTATTTTTATTGCCTAACATGAATGGAAAACAGTTTTTCTAAATATGGACTGTAATAAAAAGTAAATTTTATGCAATCTGGAATTTGGATTACTGCTGGATATTTTCGTTTTTTACTTGTACCACATAATAGCCCTATACTGAAGCTTCTGAAGCAGGGACTAGGGGAAACTATATGCAACTGGGTAAGGAATTGGCTAAAAGATAGGAAACAAACAGTAGTCATAAATGGTACATTCTCTAAATGGGCTATAGTCAGCAGTGGTGTACCGCAGGGATCTGTGCTAGGGCCGATTCTTTTTAATCTCATTATTAATGACCTTGTGGATGGGATTGATAGTAAAGTATCAGTCTTTACTGAGGACACCAAACTATGTAGGATATTAAAAACTGACCTTGATGTTACAATATTACAAAACGTTCTAGATAAGATGTCAGAATGGGAGATGTGGCGCCCCTGACCTGGACAGGCACCACTGAGTACTGCACCCATGCTGGGTGAGTACAAACAGGTAATCCCAAAGGCTGAATAGGGTATGGACACACAGACACACTTCAACCAGGGCTCACACACACCTTAGAGGGGACCCCTGGGCATACCCAGGAGGGGTATAGTCTCCACATCTCAGCTAGTGGTGCGGTGGAGAAGCTGGAAGGAGTTGAGCAGAGGCAGTCCAAGAGAGAGGAGCAGTGGAGGAGGACACATGTCAGTCTGAAGTGGAGAGCGGGCATGCAGACACGCTAGTCAGACCCTGCAAGTGTAGTGGCTGTTTGCGGGGGAGTTCGGTTGCCACACAGTCAGCCTAAAAGACACCTCAGGAAGAAGCGGGGTGATTGAGTACGGGGATTTTCTGGTAGACCAGGCACGCAGGAGAAACAGGTTCCCGAAGTAGGCTTAAGTTTAATTACCTACTAAACCTGCTGGTGAGGGCACTCCAAGTGTCTCACCAACCAACAGAGTCCGCAGCACACGCAGCAACGAGGGGGCCCATAAGTGAGATAGGGCAAGAAGCCATCTTTACTTAGTCCATGCTGCCAGCAAACGGGCCACAAAGAGGAGAAAAGGCAGATGCTACTTCCCTGGATGAATCCCATATACTTCAAGTCGGGGGTTATCTGAAACAAGAAGTGCTAGGAAGGCGAGCTTGCAGTCACCTCTATTTCAGCCTGAAGGACGCCTGGTTCTCTCTGGTCTGTCTCAGTATCGCTTGGGTTACCTCACAGAAAACAAATGAAAGTGAGTAAAAACCGAGAGTGGCGTCACGACTCCTATGAAAGTGAACCTGACATATCTGTTGCCAGACGGGTCCCTACAGAGAAGTCCCCGCAGTGTCCTGCTGCAGCGCTGTGGTGGGCAACTCAGGAGACACTTGCCAAATGAGATTTAATGTTGATAAATGTAAAGTAATGCACCTAGAACGGAGTAAACCTATAGCTGCAAATACATTAAATGGAAGTTAACTCGGGCCTACAGAACAGGAGAAGGACTTGGGTATTCTCATTACAAATAAGCTGAGCAGCAGCACTCCATGTCAAGCAGCAGCTGCAAAAGCAAACAAGATTTTAGGGTGTATAAAAAGAGAGATTAGATCCCGTGATCCCAACGTATTGTTATCCCTCTATAAATCACTTGTAAGGCCACATCTAGAATATGGGATCCAGTTTTGGGCTCCACATTTTAAAAAGGACATTCAGAAGTTAGAGTCAGTTCAAACTAGACTACTACAGGGAATGGGAGGCCTCCCATATGATGAGAGGTTGGAAAAGTTGGATTTGTTTAGCCTAGAAAAAAGACGTCTCAGAGGAGATCTCATTTATATGTATAAATACATGTGTGGTCAATATAAAGGACTGGCACATGACTTATTTCTTCCAAAGACAGTACTAAGGACCAGGGGGCACTCACTGCGAGTGGAAGAAAAGCGATTCCAAAAGCTAAATAGGAAAGGGTTCTTTACAGTTAGAGCAGTCAGACTGTGGAATACACTACCACAAGAGGTAGTAATGGCAGATACTATAACAGCTTTTAAAAAGGGCTGGATGATTTCCTCAGTACACACAACATTGTCGGTTAAAAGTGACTTAGGGAAAAAGTGTAGAATTGGTGGCGGAAGGTTGAACTAGATGGACCTAGGTCTTTTTCAATCTATGTAACTATGTAACTATGTAACAATGCTGCTATGTAAATAATAGAAGCTGTGCAATACAATGGAATGGTTGTTTAAGAATGTAGTCCCAATCTTAAGTGATACTTACGATCTGATGTAGTTATATAACTTTTAATATAATATTTTGTGCTTGCCTCAAAGTCTTTTTAATATATTCTGGAGCTGAATCATTACTGAGCACTCTTCCTGGCATTAGTCACACATTCTCTACAAACTGTATTGTAATTTGTACTTTACTGAGCCCATCAGCGTGATAGCAATTTAAACTTCACTGTGGAAATACAGCTTACACACTTTCAATGCTCAGATTGAATTATTTGACTTCAGAAATAAAGAAGTCTTTTATAGTCTTCTAGAACTTATGTACTAATACTTTCTTAAGGGGAATCTGTAACCACGTTTTTACTATGTAATCTGAAAGCAGAATGCTGTAGGGGCAGAGACTCTGATTCCATTGATGTCTCACTTTCATAACTGCATTTTGTCAGTTTGATATAATTACAGTTTTTTCTGAAGAAGATCTAACAGTTCTCTGAATGCTGAGCTCCGTATAACATCGCCCACACTACTTGCAGCTATCTGTGTACACTGTGAATAGGCAGAAAGCTGCTAATTAGTGGTTGGGCATGTTTACACACAGCAGGTAGACTACATGATACAAGGTAACGAGTCCTCCAGTAATAATCTGCTGCTAATAAAATGCTGATTTTATTGAAACAGCAACACATAGCCTAGTATGTGACACATCACAGTTCACTGCCCACCGCGGTTCTCGTGTGAATCATCATGAGAGTCGGTCACTGTGTTATATTGTGACGTCGTGAGTTCACCCCAGTTCATTTTTGCTGGCTCTCGCAATACTTTGTGCATAAAGCACAGCGGACAGTGAACTGTGGTGAATTCATGATATCACTGCTCGTCACTGCCTGCAGCGGGTCACACATGCTGTGACGTATGAGGTCAGGGCAGGTCACAACCATGGTTGGCACACAGGATTGTATGAGCCTGTAGTGGCTGCTGTCCCAGAAAATGGGGATTGTTTTGCTCTTGATGGAAGGGGATGCTGACTCTGGGAACGTTGTGGGACCTCGCTATGGATTACTGCGAACCTGGATTAAGGATTTTGCAGAGAAATAAATTGGTGAATGAGGGTGTCTCTTGTCGTTATTTCTTTACTAATGTTCTCTTTTTATGTTATTCCGGATCACTTTTGAGGAATGTCATGGGACCTCGCTATGGATTACAGCAGACCTTTTTTTTGCTAACATTTTAAAGAAATTAGTGTCATGCTAGGTACAGGGAAGTACCAAGCTAATGGCAAAAGGGAAGGGAAACTCTGTATCTAGGGGAGAGGAAGATGGTGATCCCTGATCAATTGTACTGCTAGTCCCTGGGGTCCCTCACCACCCTAGATAAATTCCGCACCTATGCGCTGATCAGCATACCTGACCTTAGGTATCCCTGGTGGTGGAAACTAAAGCCCGCTTTACACGCTGCAATGTATCTTACAATGTGTCGGCGGGGTCACGTTGTAAGTGACGCACATCCGGCATCGTAAGATACATTGCAGTGTGTAACAGCTACGTGCGATTGCAATTGAACGGTAAAACGTTCATCGCACGCACGTTGTTCATTTCTCTAGAATTGAACATCAGATTGTTCATCGTACCCTGGGTAGCACACATCGCAGTGTGTGACACCCCGTGAACGATGAACAGACCTTACCTGCGTCCTGCAGCTCCCGGCCAGCAATGCGGAAGGAAGGAGGTGGGCGGGATGTTTACGTCCCGCTCAGCTCCGCCCCCCCCGCTTCTATTGGCCGGCTGCCACGAGATGTCACTGTGACACCGAACGTCCCTCCCACTTCAGGAAGTGGATGTTCGCTGCCCACAGCGAGGTCGTATGGACGGGTAAGTACGTGTGACGGGTGTTAATCGTTTGTGCGGCACATTCAACAAATTGAACGTGCCGCACATACGATGGGGGCGGTTACGATCACATACGATATCGTATGCTGGATCATAAGGTGTAAAGCAGGCTTAAATAGGAAATGGATGGGATGAGCTTTTCATCAACCCACACTATGGAAGACACAGTGGGAAAAGTGCATGAACTACTTATCCACAAATGACTCAGGCAGAAGTTCAGCATAGTTACAGCAACGATACCACAGATGAGTACAAGTCTCCTGCTTGCAACCAGAGCTGAATGAATTGAATAATATCACCAGCACAAGTCCAGGGAAGATGGGAGTAATGAAGCACAAGGGGAATACTGATAATCATCAGCTGTACGGAAGGAGCGCTCTCCTGTTTACTAAAGGGGAATAGATGAAAATCCAGAAGGAAAGCTACCTAGTACAATCAATATTTAGTTATTTCCGTTACACTAACAGCAGGAATAACAGAAAGTAAGGGAGCATTTTGAGCAGTCAAGCACTGTGACCTTCTATTGCCAGAAACAACATGACTATCTGTCACCCGTGACACACCCGTGACAGTATCCCCCCTTCTACAGATGGTTTCTGAACACTCAGGACCAGACCTAGCTGGATGGGCAGCATGAAATAAATGAACCAACCTTGCGGCATTCACATTTGATGCTGGGACCCACATCTTCTCCTTTGGTCTCAAATCCCCCAGTGCACCAAGTACTGAAGGGAACAACGTAGAAAAGGAGAATCAACAATCTTACCTATTTGAAACGCCAAATTACGAGCAACCATGATTTGGGCCAGCGGCAAGGGGGATTGCTCCAAAGGTTCCACATACTTTTTGAGCAGTGCCCTGTGGAACACATTGTGGATACTAAGAGCCTGAGGTAATTGCAGACAAAATACTACGGGCTTACTTTATAGGTACCAATAAACCTAGGCCCCAGCTTCCAGGAAGGAATCTTCAACTTTACAGTATGTTCCTGGTAGAAAATCCCACATATTCATTCACACTTAGGTCCGGTCCCGGCAAGCATTTTTGGTCAGCCATACATTTGTATCTGTCTTCAATGAGCTTCAAATTACTCTGAACTCCTTGCCATACAGAAGAGAGTTATGAAGCAAAATGATCCTCCTCAGCAACACCCAAAGCACCCCAGCACTAAAGGTACCAAATTGTAGTTGAAAACCGTATGCAGCAAAGAAGAATTACTTGCCAGTAGACTCCTGGTGATGATTATTTAAAGCAAATTTGGCCAGTGGTACCGGTAAATAAGATGTCCAATCCTCCTGGTTCTCGAAGACAAGACACCTGAGGTAAGTTTCCAAATTTTGATTTATGCACTTGGTCTGCCCTTTCAACTGAGGATGGAAGGCAGAAGAGAAAGACAACCGCACCCTCAGTCATGCACAAAAGGCATGCCACATTGGAAGGAACCCTGTGATGCTACACGATCTCAATGATGAACATGTGCCGCCCCCGTGCCAGCAGTCGGGCTGCTCGAATCCGGATCTGCGGGGGCTCGAGGGGTCTCTGGACCTGGGGGTCGTGCGGCCACTCAAATAAAGGGGGTATTTACAGGGGATTATGTATTTAAAGTTCGTGACGCCACCCATGGTGTGTGGTAAGGTGGAGTACCACCGCTGCCGTTGGGGAATACACGGAGTGATGACATGGGCAGCCAGGTGTTGCGACCCTCCACGGGTAGGGGGGATACCGCGGGCCTTGGTGGTGGAATTGGAAAGTGCCATTGGGGGTGAAAGGGTCAATTGCGTACTCACTCAGTCCATAAAGCTGACACCGACAACTTGGTAAACCAAAATTCTGGACACCGTTGCCGCTGAGGGGAGCTAGTTTGGGTCCCGTCACCGATGGTGTTGCCTGACAATCTGTGACCTTTTCCCTGGCACTTAGTTCTTTTGCTAGTTGGCCCCTGTAGTATAAAACTAGTTGGATCCTGCTCCCCAGTATGGCTAACTGAGGGAGCTTGCTCTCAGGGTTCACACTTGGGATTTTCTGGACCGTTTTTGTGGAAAGTCCTATCCCTTGCATTGCGCTAGTACCCCGATTTTGGAGCGGAGGGGGAGCGGATCTTGAAGGCTCCGTTCTCATCGGGTAAATTGTCAGGTTGCCTGAAGCTACTCCCTGATCTAGGGTCCACGTACCCCGTCGTGCCCTGGTCCCAGCCCGGTGATGGTACAAGGCTGTTGGCTGTCCTCCTCGACAGTTCCGTGCCCCTTGTCACGATCCCCTGTGACCGGGGGTCCAACTATTACTAGGCCCAGACCACCGTCTGTCACCTAGTTACTTCCAAGGAGCCTGGCTCTTGACCTCCTCTCTCCTTCACTTCCAACACTTCACTCTCTCTTTCTCTGACTGACTCCTGAAACTCCTGACTTCCCCTTAACCAACCCCCCACGTGGGCGACCCTATTCCACTCAGGCCGTCCACTGGTGTGTCTTGTGGGAGTGGTGCAGAGTGTTCCTAGGATTTTGATTGACTGATGTTGGCAACACCATAAGTTGGGGACCCGTAACCAAGAAGGAGGTGGATATTGCACAGAAGGGCAGATTGCACAATACCCTGTGATGACCTGATAGGCCAGGGCAACACAAACACCTGAGCCAGAGTTTTGGCATTTGGAAGTGCCGGCAACACTATGAAATGTGTCATCTTACTGAACCTATCCACAGCCACAAAAACCACAGTCTTTCCCGAGGACGAAGGCAGGTCAGTAATGAATTCCATGGATAAATGCGTCCATGGTCTATTTGGGATAGCCAATGGCAGGAGAGATCCCAATTGACAAGTATGTACTTCCTTGGAATGTGCGCAAACACTGCAGGTAGACACATAGTTATCCACATCCTGATGCAACCTCAGCTACCAAAAATGACAAGAAAGTAGGTCCAAGGTTGCTTTACTAATTGGATAACCTGCAAGTACAGAATTGTGATGTGGCCCTTATTGGGTGGCACGAACAACCTCCTTGAATGGCAAGAGGCCAGAGCATTCCCTAAGCCTTCAACACCTCCCCCTCCAGGTCTGGGCACAAGGCTGACGACCACCCCTTTTTGCAAAATGGGTACCGGGTTAACATGATCACTACCACCAGGGAAGAACCAGGATAAAGCATCTGCCTAGGTGTTTTTAATCCCTGGATGGTAAGTTACAGTAAAATTATTCCTGGTTAAAAACAAAGACCATCTAGCCTGCCTGGTATTGAGACATTTGGCAGACTCAAGATATGGTAGGTTTTTATGGTCTGTGATTACCGTAATGGAATGAAAAGCCCCCTCCAGTCAATTGGTCCATTCAAAAGCTAACTTAATTGCCAAGAGTTATCTATTGCCAACATCATAGTTTTTCTTGGCCAAGGACAATTTCTTGGAAAAGAAAGTATATGGACACCATTTACCAGGCAATGGACCCTGTGACGACACATCCCCAACCCCCACCTCAGATGCATCAACCTCCACAATAAAAGTCTGAGAAACATCAGGTTGACTGAGTATAGGTGCAGTGGAAAACATTTTTTTAAAGAGGAAGAAGTCTGTTGGGCAGAGTCTGACCATTTAGAGATATCCAACCCTTTCCTTGTCATGTCAGTGAGAGGTTGTACAATTACCAAATAGTTTTTAAAAAAATTGTTAAACCCCAGAAAGCACTGTAACCCAGAAAGCACTGTAATGCTTTCAGATTTTCTGGACGATCCCAGTCACGTACAGCACAGATCTTCTCTGGATCCATCTGAAAACCCGAAGCAGACAACAGGTATCCAAAAAATTGCACCTCTTAAACAGCAAACGCACACTTCTCCAGTTTGGTATAAAGTCTATTATCTCAAAAGATCTGTAACACCTGCTTAATATATACCTTATGTGTCTCCATATCGGGTGAGTTGATCAAGATCTCATCCAAATAAACCACCACAAAACTACGCTCCAAATGGTGAAAAATATCATTCACAAAATACTGGAAAATGGCGGGGGGCACTAGTTATACTAAATGAAATGACCAGACTTTCAAAATGCCCCTCAGGTGTATTGAAAGCCATGTTCCATTTATCACCTTCTCTTATTCTAACCAGATTGTAAGTCCAACTTGAAGACCCATTTAGCTCCCACAATCTCGTTGAATAGATCCACAATTAGAGGAACAGTATAAGGGTCTTGGATGTTAATTTGATTCAACTCCCAAACAAGGATGGAGAACCTAAACGTTATTCTTAATGGAGAACTCTACAGCCACGGGCGAAGAGGAGGGCCTGATATGTCCCTTCTCTCAACTCTCAGCAATGTAATCTTTCATGGCCTGTCTCTCTGGGCCAGAAAAATTATACAGTCAGGACTTGTAAAGTTTTGCTCCAGGAAGCAGATTAATGGGACAGTCATATACACAATGAGGAGGCAAATCCTGACACCCCCTCAGTGAAAATACATACTCATACCTAGACAAAAATGCAGGTAAGGTCTTCGTAGAGACCACAGAGAGAAAAGTATTCAGACCATTATCAAAACAGTAATTTCCCCACTCCACAATTTCCCTGGATTGCCAATCAACTACATGATTATGGTTTACGAACCAGGGCAGACCCAGTATAATGGGAGTGAGAAGGCCTTCCAGGACATAACAGGAAATTACTTCATAATACAGGGGTCGTACTCTCAGTTTTATATCATGTACCATCTGTGTCAGGCATCACTGAGCAAGCGAAGCTCGCCAATGGTTTAGATGGAAATGGGCTTAGCCAACATACTGCAGGTAAGCCCATTTGTTCTTACAAACAGCTCATCCACTATGCTGACTTCTGCTCCACGGTCCACAAACAAAGAAATTTTCTCAGTCCTGCTCTCTAGCACCACCTCTGCTGTCAGGACAAAGCGAGATTTACATGGGAACGACAAACACACACCCTGATTGTCCATCCCCACACCACCAATGGTCAGCCGAGTTCCAGATGTTACTTTCTACTTAGGAATTAAGGGACAGACGCCAATAAAATTACCCTCTTTACCGCACAGAAAACAAACCCCCTTCTTTTTTGTGGATTTTAGTGGGAACATACAACGTAGTGGCTCCCTCTAGCTGCATGGACTCCTCCAGACCAGTGAGTGATGGTTTACCCCCAGATCGCCCCCCCCAACAATGGGGTACCGCCCTGAGAAAGGTGAGAAGCGAGAATGGTCTAACCAGTCTATCTCCAAGGCATCTGTCCACACATATAGCCCAGGATATGGCAGCATCCAAGGACTCAGGAGTTTTGTAAATCATCAATGCATCTTTGAATTTCTCTGTAAGGCATTGACAGAATTGGCTTCTGAGAGTGGGGGCATTACATTTAGTGTTGGTTGCCGTCTACGAAATTCTGAACAATAAGTCTCCGCTGGCTGATCCCTCTGCTGGAGGTGACGCAGCCTAGACTCAGCCAAGGAGACTTGGTTAGGATCATCACAGATGAGACCAAGGCCTCAAAAAATTAATCCACTCACCAGAGACAACCGGAGCCATGTGGCAAAGAAAAAGCCCATGATTGTGGATCCCCTTGCAACAGTGAGATCACAATCCCCACTCGTTGTTCTTCATATCTTGAGGAGTAACAACGAAGCCTAAACTGCAGTTTACAAGCTTTCTTAAAAACAAAAAAATTATCTTTACCCCCTAGAAAATCGGGCTGGGAGAGCAATTTTGGGCTCTGGCTGAACCTGCCTACCCACAGAATTCCCAACATTAGGAGTCTGCAACTGTTGCTGCCCAGCTGACTTAAGGTCTGCAACCTCTAGGGACAGACCCTGTAGCCACTGAGCCAAGCCAGCAACAGGATCCATGAGAAAAAAAGTTTCCCTATTTTTTTTTTTTTAAATTACTTACAGCAAAGATGGAACTACAGCTGTACACTACCTAGGCCAAAAACTACTACTCCAGCAGGATACAGCTAAGCCTCCACTAGGTGAAGGCATCACAGGTACAGGAGGAGCAAATCACACACACGCTTCCAAAACATGGAGGAGGCGATTGCTGGATGGTAAAACTGCACACTGATTGTTTGCATAGAGTGCTGTTCACACTTGCAGACGCACAGTCACAAACCTGCAGCCTATTAGGTGACACCCATACTATTAGAGCAGGCGGGCAGCCAAGCTGTACTCCATCTATGCATCATACAGGGACAGGAACTCTAATATGCAAGGCCTAACAAAAAAGGGCCTGGCTGTATCCTGTACAAAAAATATGAGGTTTTTAGTTGGTGTTATGGCCATAAGACGGATGCCTACAACCCTTGTCACGGGAAGCTGATGCTTGTTGGTCCCTACACTATATATAATATAAAAAAGCAACAAAAAAGAGGAATAAATATCATTACTTACAGCAAAGATGGAATTGCAGCTATACACTACATAGGCCAAAAACTACTACTCCACCAGGATACAGCTAAGCCCCCACTAGGTGGAGGTATCACAGGTGCAGGAGGAGCAAATCACACACACGCTTCCAAAACATGGAGGGGGCGATTGCTGGATAGTAAAACTGCACACTGATGGCTTGCATAGAGCACTGTTCACAGTTGCAGATGCACAGTCACAAACCCGCAGCCTATTAGGCAACGCCCATACTATTAGATCAGGCGGGCTGCCAAGCCGTACTCTATCTGTGCATCATACAGGGACAGTAACTCTAATATGAAAGGCCTAACAAAAAAATATGAGGTTTTTAGTTGGTGTTATGGCCATAAGACCGAAGCCTACAACCCTCGTCACGGGAAGCTCATGCTTGTAGGTCCCTACACTATATATAATATAAAAAAAGCAACAAAAAAGAGGAATAAATATCATTACTTACAGCAAAGATGGAACTGCAGCTATACACTACCTAGGCCAAAAACTACTACTCCAGCAGGATACAGCTACTAGGTGGAGGCATCACAGGTGCATGGGGAGCAAATCACACACACGCTTCCAAAACATGGAGGGGGCGATTGCTGGATGGTAAAACTGCACACTGATGGCTTGCATAGAGCGCTGTTCACACTTGCAGATGACAGTCACAAACCCGCAGCCTATTAGGCAACGTCCATACTATTAAATCAGGTGGGCTGCCTTATGACCATAACACCAACTAAAAACCTCGTATTTTTTTTGTACAGGATACAGCCAGGCCCCTTTTTGTTAGGCCTTGCATATTAGAGTTCCTGTCCCTGTATGATGCACAGATGGAGTAAGGCTTGGCAGCCCCCCTGATCTAATAGTATGGGCTTTGCCTAATAGGCTGTGGGTTTGTGACTGTGCATCTGCAAGTGTGAACAGCGCTCTATGCAAGCCATCAGTGTGCAGTTTTATCATCCAGCAATTGCCCCCTCCATGTTTTGGAAGTGTGTGTGTGATTTGCTCCTCCTGCACCTGTGATGCCTCCACCTAGTGGGGACTTAGCTGTATCCTGCTGGAATAGTTGTTTTGGGCTAGGTAGTGTACAGCTGTAGTTCCATCTTTGCTGTAAGTAATGATATTTATTCCTCTGTTTTATAGCTTTTTTATATTTTTCTTAAAGAAGAAAAAACAAACAAATATATTTTGTTTTTTTTGTGTGCGGCTAGTGATAATGTCACGCTACATACCAGAAAGTACCAAACGAACAACAAAAGGGTAGGCAAGTTAAACCCTATGTCTAGGGAAGAGGAACATGGTGACCCCTGACCAATCCTACCTCTGGTTCCTGGGGTCCCTCATCACCCTAGATAGGTTCCACAGCTATGCAATGACCTAGATACCTGACCCTAGGTATCCCTGGTGCTGGGCCCTAAATAGGGAATGAATGGGATGAGCTCTTTGTCAGCCCCACTAAATACTAAAGGAAGACATAAGGGGGATACACAGAGAAAAAGTGCACTAACTACTTATCCACAAATGGTTCAGATATAAGTTCAGCAAAGTTACAGCAACGTTACAACATATGAGTACAAGCTTCCTGATTGCAACCAGAGCTGAATGAGTTAAATAATATTACCAGCACAATTCCAGGGAAGATGGAGTATTTAAGCACAAGGGGGTATTGATAATCATCAGCTGGACGGAAGGAGCGCTCCCCTGGGTCATAACAGGGAAAAGATGAAAATCCAGTAGGAAAGGTACCTAGTACAATGAATGTTAACAGCAGGAACAACAGAAAGTCAGGGAGCATTTTGCGCAGCCAGATGCTGTAACCTTCTATTGCCAGAGACCACATGACTCTCTGTCACCCGTGACACACTTATGACAATTAGTGAACAAGGGCTGTAGTCGGGGAGTGTTTGTTCAAATCCTTTTTTTTTCTATTTCAAACTACTAGATTAGCAATGTGGGTGTCTGATAGACACGCACACATTACTAATACCAGGGCTTGATGCCAGCTGACAATTCACAGCTTGAATAGACCCCATATATTTCCCTGTTTGCCACACAGCGCACCAGGGCAATGGCAAGAGCTGAGTGCAGCACCAGATTTGGTGCATCTAATAGATGTGCCACTTCTGGGGCAATTGCAGGCTGCTATTTTTAGGCTAGGATGGGCCAAATAACCATGGCCATTCCCATCCTAATAATTTCAGAACCCAGTTGTCTGCTGATCTTTGGCTAATTTAGAAGAAATGAGAGGGACCCTATGCAGTTGTCTTAAATTCTATTTTAAATAATTAAAAAAAAAAAGCTTGGGATCCCCCTTATTTTTTTTAAAACCAGCCAAGCGACAGCTGCTGCTGCATCTGTTCTGGATATGAAAATTAGGGGGAGCTCCTCATTTTTTTTCCCTGTAAATTATTTATTAACTCTGCTAATAAGTGGTGTAACTGATCTAGCTATCTTTCTTATATCTAGTATCTAACTCTCTATCTAGCATTTATCTATAATTTTTTTGGCTTTGCACATCTTTTACACAAAAAAAGCATTCAGTTCAGTATCGTGCATTTTTTCCAGTACTGCTCACTTGGATGTCACACAGATGTCACACGTACATATGGACAGCAAACGGATGTCACACATGGACACATGGATGGCCATACAGATGTCCAAAATGGACCTTGCAACACGTGCATTTTTTACACGGGTGTTTTAAGGGGGCCTAAAGTTGTATTCCCTCTCTAGCAACACTCTCATTTGGTTGATTGATAGGTCATTTACTCTAATCCCACCAAGGGCCACATCTGAAAGGAGTTTGTATGTTCTCCCCGTGTTTCTGTGGGTTTCCTCTGGGTTCTCCGGTTTTCTCCCACACTCCAAAGATCATACTGATAGGGAATGTAGATTGTGAGCCCCAATGGGGACAGTGATAATTGCATCTATAAAGAGCTATGGAAATAATAGCACTATAAAAGTGAGTCAAATAAATAAGTAGATAAATAAATACGCCACCAACAATTTGTCAGAGAACTAAAGCTGTGTCTTGCTAAGCAGGGAATAGAGTGTGAGGCTGAGGAGCTGGAATTATATTGTCATGCCCGAATGCACTTCCAGATTCATGTATACAAAACTCTTAAACATGATTTTACACTGTGCTATGGGCTCATAAAAGGATCAACTGGCTTATCTTTTAAAACACTACAAAGTTTTATAAATGCATTGAATGGGGGGGGGTTCTGATTGGTTCCCTTTAAAATGATCCATAGCTTTGGTCACATAGATAATGCACATTATAATAAATTATGTGTCCAAATTATATGTACCAAGTTTTTAATGATCCTTACATTACCAGCACTGAGATCCTAGATTCAAATCCGATTGAGAACAACATCTGCATGAAATTTATATGTTTTTCCCATGTACTTTGACTTCCTCCCACATTTTAACGAGATCAATAAGCTTCCTATGAAGCTAACGATAGTGCGTGTCTGAAATCAGGATATTGAAGACAGTGACTGTAGTGGATACTCTATGCAGTCCTTTGCTATTTATTTTCACTATACAAACAATAGCATATAGACAATATCAGAAAAAAATAAATAAAAATGAGAATGGCAATACAATGTAGTCACCCGGTAAGTGCAAAGACTGCGGCTATGCAAATATTATACTAATTTTACTACTGCCAATTACTTATAGCTTTAGTAAAGTACATGTAAGAATTAGAAATGTCTGGCTTCTATTGACAATTCTTTGTTCCTACTGGAATTTCCCTTTAATAGATCCTCTTGAAGATTAGACATATAATCACAGACACTTAATTATACATATATGTTTTTACTGTTATATATATGAGCTGTTTTAAACAAAAGAAGGTGCTGTGTGAACAGTAACTTATGTTTAAGAATGCTTTTATATATTCAAAATAGTTCATGAAACCGAGTCCATCCATTGAGCCCATAAATACCATACAATGACATATTAATAGGTAACCACAACAATTACCTAGCAATGTATGGAATATTAGATTGTGGGAGAAAATGGTTCACCAGCCTGAGGGCATAACAGTAACTTTACCCCATAACTTGAATTATACAGAACAGGATATAAATTTGATACTTCAAACAAAAAAAAAAAAGATTTTGAAGAGCACAAGACTGACATGTCGGCTTTCTGTTTCAGCTTTGCTTCTGTAAAGAAAAAAAACATAATAGGTATTGTTATGCATCAGGGTATCTTAAAAGACTTATTTGAGGAAATCTAACAAATACATTGACGATTGAGGGCAATTACTTTGGGCCCCCTTCACACATCAGTGATTCTGGTACGTATGTTGTTGTTCTTATACATACCGGAATCACAAACATACAGAGACCCATTAAAATCTATGGATCTGCGCACACATCAGGGATTTCTCGCTGACTGTGTTTCCGTGTGGTGCACACGGGTGTCCATGTGTTCCGCATGGAGACTAGTCCATATTTCTCTGGCATCACTGATGTCACATGGACCACATAGTGGTGACACGTGTCAGAGAAAACACGTATCTTTGAAATAAAATGGTTTTTATACTCACCTGTCTCCAGTGATGCTGTCTCCAGCCGCTGCTGTCTTCTGCTTCCAGGCTGGCTAATTAGGGTCATGAATATTCACTGCACTGCAACCCAGAAGTAGCTCAGAGAGGAGACAACAGTGGTCAGAGACAGCAGTGCGGGAAACATCAGCACCACAGACAGCATAGGCATGGACAGGCAAGTATTGGAGTGCCTGATCTCCATGTGCTATCACGGAATCATGACTGATAGAGGGTCGTATGCGTCTTTAACACGTCAGTGAAAAATGTGTGTTTTTTACTGACGTGTGAAAGAGGCCTTACGTGAATTTATTCAGTAGTTGTTATACCTTAAAGGTGAGGTCTGTGACAAGAAATCCCTTTCAGGCTAAGCTCACATATACATTAATCATCTGTTAGAATGGATCTTGTAGAGATTCGTTGGCAAAAAAGTTTTGCAAACACAACATTTTTGTCCGTTTTGAAAAAAAATATTTTTGTACTATCCTTTTTTTTTTAACATTAGAGTCTAGTTACCTAATTGCTATTTAGCCTCTGGTTTTCTTTCATTTGTAAAGGATCCGCTTTTTTCTTACTGCATCAAATGGAAGATAAATAGCAGTCCTGTAACGGATCCGTTTTCCATAAACTCCCATGTTAATAAAAAAGATTCTACAAAAATCAATTTTTCTAAACAAAAAAGTTGTGTTTGCAGAACTTGTTAGCCAATGGATTGCTGCTGGATCCGTTCTAACGGATGATTACTGGATATTTAATCTCAGCTTAAGAAATCTCATTTTTGTATAAGTAGCCTCTCCAACAATTGAAGCTAAATAACCAACTAGGATAGAGTAATAAATTGTTTTCTGTTATACATCGCTTCCATTGCTTATGGCAGATCTCGCATTCTATTAGGATCAATAGTAGCCACATGCACAAAGCTAATCAGTATAGGCGGTGACTAAACCTCAGCTGTTACTCAGCTGGAACTGTTAACCTTCCATATGGAACATCTCCATGAAGGGATGAGGTAACCTCTTTAATGAATCTTCGCATAGCCTCTCCAACAATTGAAGCTAAGCAACCCAAACTCAGCACACTAGCAGCTTATTTTCCACAGTACAATCTTATATTGATTGTGACATATCTCCCATTCTAATCAGTATAGCTGATGACCAAAACTTCAGCTGGAACTATTAACCTCCATATGGGACATCTCCATAAAGATTTTGTTTTTCTTTGTAATATTAAACGTTGCATATTTTTGTAAGACAAAAAGGGTAAGTAAGCATTTGTTATAGAGAAAAGTTGTACTTAATGTGCAATATTTAGATGATTTCCAAACCCCAAGGGCATAGAAGATAATGTATGGGAATAGCAGCCTATAGAATGTCTTGTTCTCTAATATTTGGCAGTATAACGTCAATAACTTTAGTGTCATGCAGGGGTAATTGGCATATCCAGAGTATTATGTGCCCTTGGGCAACTTTTGAATGACATATTAAATCTAAAAATTTAGAATAAAAGATAAATTATACCTATGCACCTTGTGAGGCAGTGACAGCTGTCCTATATAAAGGTCGCTATGTTTCCCCCCGAATGTGCTTGGAGACCTTGTGACCTGTGTGTAGTCACAGTCACCGCTGTGAGTGCAACACAAAATAAAAGAGTGTGAACTTGGTCAAGCTATTTGACCAAGTATTTTGTTTAGGTAAACCTGTTAGGGCTTTTATTTTTGGAGAGTTCTGTAGGTTTGGCAATGGGACGGAACTTTCCCTCCAGTCCGGGTCTTGCAACAGGCTCATGTCCGGGGAATTCCATTGAATCCTGCAGTGTACAGCAAGATATGTCCCACTTCTGATCCAGGCTTCTGGAGATGCAGGTGCTGTGTGAGGCAACACAGGCTAGTATTGAGAAACCTGGATGTTTTAAGCAGACCTCTGCACTCGAGATTCCTACAGCAGTGCAGGAGGCGAGCCTCGGGACATTTATAAGGACAGCATTTACATGAACTGGCTGAACTCCGGGTTTCCATGTCTGTAACACTTGTGTAGTGTGAATAAAAAGACTGTCAATGTGAACAAGATCCTGGGTGACTGCCTCACTAGACTGGCTGTAGGAAGGAGTTATTGTTACCAGCCATCATCAGACTGTAGTTATACAGAAACCACAGAACTAATTACACTCAGAACTACAAATAACCTCTATATACAAGTCCCTTACCGGTAACAACTAGTAATGAGCGAGTATGCTTGTTACTACTCGGTACTCGCACGAGTATCACTGTACTCGGGCTACTCGGCGGGTACCGAGTAATTTCGCGATACTCGTGCTGTACTCGTGGTCTTCATCTTTGCATGTTGGCGCTCTTTTGAGAGCCAGCCCTCATGCAGGGATTGGCTGGCAGACCACTGCAATGCCACAGCCCTGTTAGTTGTGGAATTGCAGTGATTGGCCGGCCTGCACAGCGTGACCGAGCCTTTATACCGGCGGGCGCGCTGTGCTCTGCACACAGCCATCTCATATTCCCTGCTTTCCACGCCTACAGGCGCCTATGATTGGTTGCAGTGAGACACGCCCCCACGCTGAGTGACAGTTGTCTCACTGCACCCAATCACAGCAGCCGGTGAGCGTGTCTATACTGTGCAGTAAAATAAATACATAAATAATTAAAAAAAATGACGTGCGGTCCCCCCAATTTTAATACCAGCCAGATAAAGTCATACAGCTGAAGGCTGGTATTGTCAGGATGGGGAGCCCTACGTTATGGGGAGCCCCCCACCCTAACAATATCAGTCAGCAGCCGCCCAGAATTGCCGCATACATTAGATGCGACAGTTCTGGGACTGTACCCGGCTCTTCCTGATTTACCATAGTGCGTTGGCAAATCGGGGTAATAAGGAGTTAATGGCAGCCCATAGCTGCCACTAAATCCTAGATTAATCATGTCAGGCGTCTCACCGAGATTCCTTCCATGATTAATCTGTAAATTTCAGTTAAAAAACACACACACCTGAAAAAATCCTTTATTAGAAATAAAAAACAATAACAAAGTCCCTCATCACCAATTTATTAACCCCGACAAACCCTCCATGTCCGGCGTACTCCACAGTCCTCCAGCGTCGCGTCCAGCTCTGCTACATTCAGGTGACAGGAGCTGAAGAATACACCGCCGCTTCTGTCAGCTTCACACAGCAACTGAGGTGAGTAGCGCGATCAGCTGCTGTCAGTCAGGTAACTCACGGCCATCGCTATACTCACCTCAGTTGCTGCATGGAGCTGTCCGGAGCGGCGGTGAGTAGCGCGATCAGCTGAGCTGTCACTGAGGTTACCCGCGGCCACCGCTGCATCCACCGCTGGATCCAGGTAACCTCAGTGACAGCTCAGCTGATCACTATACTCACCTTAGTTGCTGTGTGAAGCTGACCGGAGTGGCGGTGTATTCTGCAGCTCCTGTCACCTTCATGCAGCACAGCTGGACGCGACGCTGGAGGTCCGTGGATTACGCCGGACATGGAGGGTTTGTCGGGGTTAATAAATTGGTGATGAGGGACTTTGTTAGTGTTTTTTATTTCTAATAAAGGATTTTTCGGGTGTGTGTGTTTTTTAACTGTAATTTACAGATTAATCATGGAAGGAATCTCGGGGAGACGCCTGACATGATTAATCTAGGATTTAGTGGCAGCTATGGGCTGCCATTAACTCCTTATTACCCCGATTTGCCAACGCACTAGGGCAAATCGGGAAGAGCCGGGTACAGTCCCAGAACTGTCGCATATAATGTATGCGTCAATTCTGGGCGGCTGCTGACTGATATTGTTAGGCTGGGGGGCTCCCCATAACGTGGAGCTCCCCATCCTGAGAATACCAGCCTTCAGCCGTATGGCTTTATCTGGCTGGTATTAAAATTGGGGGGGACCGCACGCCGTTTTTTTAAATTATTTAATTATTTATTTCACTGCACAGTATAGACACACCCACTGGCTGCTGTGATTGGGTGCAGTGAGACACCTGTCACTCAGCGTGGGGGCATGTCTCACTGCAACCAATCATAGGCGCCGAAAAGCAGGAAAGCAGGGAATATGAGATTGTTTAATGAGCGGCCGGCTTTTTCAAAAGAGGAAAAGCCGCCGGAGTGTAGCGAACAGCTGTGCAGCGCCGCGGCAGTGATCGGGGAACGGTAAGTAAGAGAGAGGGGGGAGAATGACCGACAGACTGTGAGAGGGACAGATAAGACAGAGAGAGACCGACTGACGGGAGATAGAATGAAAAAAAAAATGACCGACATCGCTAGTAAAAAGCACAAAACGTGCGTTTTGGACATCGGAGTGCCACACAATGTTTTACGTAAAATCTTTCATGTATTAATCTCAAAAAGTAACATACACCAGCTCTATCTCACTATTGGGTATGTGCCCTTAACATTTCCGCCATGAAAATTCATTTTGGTGTCATTTTGGAAGGTTTTCTGGTGAGTCCATAAAAATGGCGTAAAACTCGGACAAAATTGTTCACAGCTGTGACTTTTGAGTGATAAATGCTTCAAGGGGTCTTCCCCATGCTGTTGCCATGTTATTTGAGCACTCTTCTGATACTTTTGTGACATTTTTAGGGTTTCTACATGCTGCCGGGGGTCATTTCATAAAAATACTCGGGTCTCCCATAGGATAACATTTGGCTCGGTGCTCGGGCCGAGTACACGAGTATCTTGGGATGCTCGGCCCGAGCCTCGAGCACCCGAGCTTGTTAGTACTCGCTCATCACTAGTAACAACTTCTCTCATTAGAGTCATTCTCATCCATTTTGGTATGGTGCTAATATATAATTATCTGTATTGTGATAATGTGTCATAGTGTAGTGATACCATTTGCTCCTTCTAGAGTTATTATTAGTAATATTAATGGTGGTATTTTCAATGTTTTGTTCAATACCAATATGGTGATAATACTTGTTATTTGGTAAATGTAAGACTAAAGGGTGCTTTACACGCTGCAATATCATTATTGAAATATCGTCGGGGTCAGGGTGTTTGTGGCGCTCATCTGGTGTCATTAACGATATCGCAGTGTGTGACAAGTACGAGCGACCTTAAACGATCACAAAAGCGGTCAAAATCATTTGCCGTGGAGAGGTCGTCCTGAAACCAAAAATCGTTCTCTGCTTATTAGCGATGTTGTTCGTCGTTCCTGCGGCACCACACATCGCTGTGTGTGACACCGCAGGAGCGACGAACATCTCCTTACCTGCCTCCACCGGCAATGCGGATGGAAGGAGGTGGGCGGGATGTTACGTCCGGCTCATCTCCGCCTCTCCACTTCTATTGGACGCTTGCCGTGTGACGTCGCTGTGACGCTGCACGAACCACCCCCCTTAGAAAGGAGGCGGATTGCCAGCCAGAGCGACGTCGCAGGGCAGGTAAGTCCGTGTGACGGGTGTAAGCGAGATTGTGCACCACAGGCAACGATTTGCCCGAGTTGCACAACCGACGAGGGCGGGTACGATTGCTTGCAAACTCGCTAGTGAGATCGCAGCGTGTAAAGTACCCTTTAATTGTTTAGAGGTTGTGCAGCCACCTGAGTAACTCAGTGCCCAGTCAGCGAGATGTAACGTCCCTGGCCCTGCTTGCTCATTCAGGTGTCAGTGGTGAAATGCACCCTGTAAGACATAGAGTTTTTCAAGGAAAAGGTAATCTTGGCTTCAATATGATGGTGTAGTGCAGGCACAGCTTTATTACAGAAGTAATCACGACTGGCCAACTGGTACTGGGGGACTGCGACGGCCATCAGGTTTCAGAAACCCTCTGTATCCACCAGGTGGAAAGGCAGCATTTCTGTGGCCAACAGTTTCGATATAGTGAAGTTTAAGCACTTTGTTTTGCCATGTGTGGGAGGAAATTATTCTTTTACGTGACCAAAACTGTGGGACCGGGGCCTAGCTGAGAGAGTGTGGCATAAGGTGTACACGACCGAGTGGTGGACTGTGAGGGAAGTGTAGTGGGAGATGGAATGCTGGACTGAGAAACATGTGGTGTGCTTGGTGTCTCACATGGATCAAAAACACCAGGCTTAGTCACTTCCGTAACACCTGACGGGCCCTCACTCACCCCCACTCTAACGGGTACACAAGAGGAGGTCGTGCAGTTGGAGACCTATGTTACAATAGTTTTGCTATTTGATTTGGCAGCCGGTGGTTGGGTAGGCCCGTTAGTCTGCCTTTTTAGCACAGTGAGATTGCCACAGTAATGCATGTTGGTTGCGCATGTCCCTGTTCATGTGTTACCTCCCCACTGGAGTCCGCTCCAGCAACTTCTGCTTCGATCACCAGGCAATGCTATGTTCCTGCTATGGCTAGTGCTGGTGATGGGAGAGGAGTTGATGCCAGTGGCACTGGAGGGTGCAGGCTCCGCTCATCCACTGGGTTGGGTTTCCTTGGGATCTGCAGTACCACTTACTGACTATAGGTGACATGTGTCTTCCAGCTGAAGTTACCATCATTCAGCTATAGCCAAAGGGAAGACACTGCACCCTTCTTGTTTTCCCTCCTGTCTGCTGACCACTGCCAGAGATAGTTCTGTATTCCTGGTTCCTGTCCCGCACTGTTCTGTTTAGTGATTCTGGTGTTCTGACTTCTGCTTGTTTCCTGACTACCCTCCAGCCTGCTGTTTATCTACCTCGCTGCCTCTGCTTTGTTTTCTGAATAAGTCCTTGCCTGCGTGATTCTGTCCCTGTTTTGCATTCCCCAGTTCGACCCTGCCTGGCTACTACTCTCATCAGACTGCAGCCTACCTCTGGAAGTGATCTCCAGTGACCTGTGTAATTCCAAATCCCTGTATAGGGGGTTAAAGGGTTTCAGGTTCTCGGAGTCCTGCTTTGTGAGCGGCTTACTACTCGCCTGTCCATTACAGCCAGTCTGAGTCTGTGGAACCAGGAAGGCATTACATCACGCATGTAGTAGTCAAATCATTTTATTTTTGCCTCTGCTTAGTCGTCGTTGTTGTTGTATAACAGAAGTTGGGTCATCTTTTGACGTCTCTTAAAAAGTCCCAGACTAGGCAACCCTTCCTATGATCTGCAGACCCACAACCGCTGCTGGCCACAGCAGCACAACCACTGCTGTGGTCTGTGAAACACATACCAAAAAAAAACGTACATTGAAAATAAAAATAATTTTCAACTCATCTTCTCCAGTGACGCTGTGTTTGGCAGCTGTTCTCTGCTTCTTCATGGCTGGCTCAATATGGCATGCATATTCATGTATGCAGCCAGAGCCGACCCGGAAATAGATGCAGAGGTGAGAGACAGCATTGGCCGGATGCAGTAGAGCCGAAGAGTTCAGCACCACGGACACCAGGAACAGGGTAGGTGAGTTTATTACCATGTGCAATCATGGAGTACGGATCACGTATTACGTATTGCACATGGACAACCCATGTGTGCCATGAATCAGGGCACACGGAGGGACATAGGCGTTTTTAACATGGAAGTGAAAAACATGTTTTTTCACTGACATGTGAAATAGGTCTAACAGAACTTCCCACACGCACACCTCCAACAACCCATCTATTCCATCTGCCACGACAACCTCATCATGATTTACCACTCATGGTTAATGTACCCTTTCCCTTTGAAAAAATGTTTCCCATCCCTACACACCTACACCTGTCAGACACCTGACCCAAAAGATAAATTATTTCTTTTCTGCCTGATTTGTAGTTATTGTGAAGGCACTAAGAAGTACCACTACCTACAAATGTGGTTCACTGCGCAATTTGGAGCTGACATGGTAAAGTGCCAAGACGACCTTTTTAGCTTGTTCAATAGCAAATTTTCAGCAGGCACCATTAACAATACCTAGACATGTATTTCACTGCGTAATTTTGAGCAGCCAATTACAGTAGCAAGGAACCACTTTTTAGCACCTTTTTTAGGCCAGGCACTAACAAGTTACAAAACCTATGCCTGTGTTTTCAGATTTTTGACCAGGCAATTAAAATTGCTAAGCCACACCATTTACATACTTCTCTAGCTACTTTTTTTTAGGCCAGGCACTAACAAGTAAGAATACCTATAAATGTGTTTGCATACATTTGAGCAGGCAGTAATACGTAGCAATACTTATTTACATGCTTCACTAGCAACTCTTTATCAGGCACTACAAGTACCAATCCCTATTTTGATCATGAAATGTGCCGATTTGTGGCACACACACATCTTTTCCTACACTGTATGTCCCTATTGTAAACTATCACTTTCTTAAGTATCTCAACTACCTAGCATTAAACCCCTAACTAAGTTCACCTACACTGCACGTCCCTATTCTACACTATTGCTCTCCTATCTATCTCAAATACCTAGCAGTAAACCTCTAACTAAACTGACTTGAAGCCCCAGCGGCAGTGGGTTCCCTAATATTTGACATTCACAAAATGATGACGAGGCTACATGTCTGCAATTCATATGCACACGGACATGTGACTTAGGCAGCCAATCACAGAAGCCCTTCTGTCTGAACCTTGGGGATATTTTCTGCACCGTGATTGACTGCAGCAACATCCACAAATAAAATTAAGGAGAAAAAAAAGCGCCGTGTGCCAAAAGCCTCACAGTCTAGAGTCCCCACCTCCTCCACTGATTTTACATATCCCACATTAGACAGCACCCCAATCCTGTACAAAAGCTGAAAATACTATTATAAAAGCATTTTTGGAAATGCAGCCTTCGTTCGGTGGCAGAAAACGAACTTTACCGACTTTTGGGGAAAATGTTTGGTTTTGCCGAGCCCAGACGAATAAGCTCGGGCTCTTATTGAATTTGAAATTGGTGAACCTTTACCAAACAGGTTTGTTCATGTATATTTAGGAGCTTTAAAAGTTTAATCGAGCTGGATACATTTTTTTGGGGGGGACCAATATATCATTTGGTGCAAAAAAGTTGACTAGGTATGTTTCATTGAGGCAGAGTGCAAGCAATTCTGTCACAAGAGGCAGAAAATCTATTCGGTTTCACATCCATTGTGGTAAACCTGGGCATGTGTGAGTTCAGTTTCAACACAAATGAATGTCTGGACACATATTTCTTGGGCACACAAGTAAAGAAAAATAAGACTCACTATCTTATAAGGATGACAACAGTCTACAGGTGAGCTATAATAGGCAGCAAGTGAATAGTTAGTTCTTAATGTTAATGTGCTACAAAAAGGGATAATGGAAAGCTATGAGGATCCATAACAGAAGATTAATGGCCTATTGACTGGGCAAGAGAATTTCCAAAATAGCAAATCTTGTGAAGTGCTCTACCTGGTGGACTGTGACAGGATCGTGGATGCCCAAGGCCTATGGATAACTGTGGTGAGCAAATACATGAACACACAAGAGTTAAAGAAACTCAAATTGTTGAAAAAGTTAAAGAGGATGTCTATTTTCAGTAAAATTGTCCCCGAAATGTGTAGTGTTCAGAAAATACCAAACTAATCAGGTACTCCTGCAGGTTTTGTGGTCCCAGTGCTGTCATTAGGAGATCATTGGTGCTGTTATTATTACATTATTTTTTTTACAGAATATAATCTTCACAATCATTATGAAGTGCAACAGCCTAGTACACACCCCATTGTACATAGTTCTTACATGGCATAAAGGTACGATGCACTCTATTATACATCAAACTCCCATACGCAAGCTGAAAAGAAAAACAAGTCAAACAATAAACAACTACGAACTTTAATAGGCGAAGGGGAGAGGGAAGGAGGGCATAGTGGGGGAAAATCACAGCTTGCGCTTTTATGTTCTTGTGTTCTTTACCCGAGTGTTACTCTGAGAAATTCTGTGACACCCTGGCCTATCAGGTCGTCATAGGGTATTGTGCAACCTGCCCTTCTGCACAATATCCACTCCTCCTTGGTTACGGATCCTGGTCTTTTGGTGTTGCTAACAGCTTAGCCAATCAAAATTCTTGGAACACTTTACACTTTACCCACCAGACACACCATTGGGGGGGTCTGAAGAGAATAGGGCCGACCACATGGGGGGTTGGTAAGAGGAAAGTGAGGAAAGTGACAGTTGAGCTGGAGTTGAGCAAAGGAGAGGAGAGTGAGGAGGTGACTCTCTGAGAGGGAGAGGTCACCAGCCTGGAGCAGGGCTCCAGTAATTACTAGGTGGCAGACGTTGGTCTGGGTCTGGTAGGAGCTAGAACCCCGGTCGCAGGGGATTGTGTCAAGGGGTATGGACTGCCAAGGAGGGCAGCCGGCGGCCTTGAGCTATCACCGGGCAGGGGCCTGGGCACGACGGGGTACGTGGACCCTAGGCCAGAAAGTAGCTTCACGCATTGCGGTAATTTACCCGACGCGGGTGAAGAGTTCAAGATTCATCCCCAACCCGCTACAAAATCTGGGTACTAGCGCACCGATGGGATAGGACTTTTCCAATACAGTCCAAAGAAATCCTACGCGTGAACCAGCCATACGGGTGAGCGGGACCCGAAGAGTTTTATACTCGAGGGTCCAAACAGAGACAAAGGTGCCAAGGACAGGGCCACAGGCTAACAGCAACACTAAGGGCACGGACCCAAGCGTGCTCCCTACAAGCTGCAGTGGTGCTCAGAATTCTGGTTTACAAGCTGTCGGTGTTGTTATTCCTGGACTGAGTGAGTACACTGAAAACTCCTGTTCCTATCTCCAACGGTACCCAAACACCAACCATCCAACGGGCCCCGGGACACAAACCCCCTACCCACGGATTGGTTAAACATCAGACTGCTACACCATCGTCACCGGGCTCCCCAACGGCAGCGGTGGTCCCTCACATTACCACACACCATGGGTGGTGTCACGATCTTTCTAATCCCTTTGTACATATCCCCCCCCTCTTCTTTTAATTCGAGTGTCCACACGGACCCCCCGGATCCAGAGACCCGGCGAGCCACCGCAGCTCCGGATACGAGCGGCTCGGCCGCTGACGTGGGGGCGGTACAATTCCACCTACTTGTACATAATACAGACCAAACACACCTCTTCATGGTAACAGTATTCCTCATGGCAGTGACCTCTTTCATTAAGATATTGCGCCTAGCCACACTACAAAAAGTGTTACAAAAAGTTTGAGGAAAATGAGTATCTTGTATTGATCGGCTTCCAAATTTACCAGGTATTAATCTGATAAGCATCTGTGGGATGTAGTGGAAAAATCCATTGGGGCCAAACTTTGGAACTTAAAGGATTTAAAGGATCTGCTGCTACTATCTTGGTGCCAAATACCACAGGTAACCTTTTGGAGGCTGTGCCTCAATGGATCACAGCTTTTCTGACTCCACTAGAGGAACCTATAATATAATATTAGGCAAGTGGCTTTAATATTATTGCTGATCGTTATAGTTGTAAGAAGTTTATTGGCAATAAAAAAGTGTGACTAATTGAAACCATCTCCGTTGGAGAAAATCTGTTCCCTGTCCTTTCCATTCTTCTCCTGCAATGCTTTCTTGGACATGAACTGCAATTAGCAAACATGTCTTTCCAAAGTATAAAAGAGTTTACATCGTTCTATGCAATGTCCTCTAATGTCCGTCCAGCAGCCACAAATCACAGTGCACAAGTGTTGAGATGGTGCCTATTCAACCAAATGTATGATCTTCGTATTTTAAACTTATACCCAATATAAAAGGAAATCATATTATCTGCCATATTAAAAACAGGTTTTAGCGCTAATATGTCTTGTAAAATGTTATTTAGCAATTTAAAATTAAAGCAACTGTCCAATTGGGAGCTTAACTATATCCAAGTTCGTACTTAGAGCTTATACTTATTTAATTTCTTCTATTCTTGCTGCCAAGCTACTATTACTTCAGCCCCATAGAGAGAGTGCTTTTATCAGCTCCTACTACTTATTTACAGTGCCTACAGTGATCCTGAGAAAGCCTGGAATCTACCTTCAGTTTTATGATTGGTTCAATCTGCTACTCCTTCTTCACTGTCATTATTAGAGTTGAGCGCGGTTCGCGGTTCGCGGTTCTCCAGTTCTAAGCTCGAGTGATTTTGGGGGCTGTTCGAGATCGAACTAGAACTCGAGCTTTTTGCAAAAGCTCGATAGTTCTAGATACGTTCGAGAACGGTTCTAGCAGCAAAAAGCAGGGCTTTTTACAGCTACAGTGTGCAGGAGCCATCGCTGGCAGCCTGCCAGAAGCTGGTAACCAAGATAAACATCGGGTATCCAAGCAAAGCGCTTTGGTTAGTAACCCGATGTTTATCTTAGTTACGTGCAGGAAGCCCACACTTCCCCGCTCAGCTCGCTCCGCCCCCTCCTGCCCGCGGCATGTACACATACATACATACACACACACACACACATACATACATACACACACACACACACTCCCACACACACTCTGCACACATGGTACCGCTCGGCTTACCTGCGGTGATGAAGTCCCGCCATACCGACCTCAGCGCTGTCACTGTCCTCCATGGCCGCCGCTTGTCACATCACCTCTCGCTTCCGACCTGAGACTGACTAGTGGTGACGTCACAGGCCTCTCGCGATACTTGGTGTGAAGGCGCCGGTCATTGAACTCAGTGACAGGGGCTGTCAGCAGTGCTGGAGATCAGCGCAGGTAATGTACCTCGCTGACAGCAGCACTTGTCACCCCCCTGCAGTGACCTGGGCTGACCCATTGATGTTAGCTCAGGTCACTGCACTGCTCTCCCAGCCAATGGGGAACATCCTGCTCTTCATTGACTGGGACAGTGTGGATCGTCATGGCAACCCCTTGGATTACACCAGACCTGGATTTGTTTTTCATTCTAATAAATTGGTTAAAGAGGGAATGTATTGGGGAGTGTTTTTTCAAATAAAAATGTGTTTGTCGTCTATTTTTTTTTATTACTGACTGGGTTGGTGATGTCGGGTATCTGATAGACGCCTGACCTCACCAACCTCAGGGCTTGATGCCAGGTGACATTACACATCTGGTATTAACCTCATATATTACCCCGTTTGCCACCGCACCAGGGCGCGGGATGAGCTGGGGTGAAGCACCAGGATTGGCGCATCTAATGGATGCGCCACTTCTGGGGCGGCTGCGGCCTGCTATTTTTAGGCTGGGGAGAGTCCAATAACCATGGACCTCCCTAGTCTGAGAATATCAGGCCCCAGCTGTCTGCTTTACCTTGGCTGGTGATCCAATTTTGGGGGACCCCTACGTGTTTTTTTTTTTAAATTATTTATTTAATTTAAAATAACAGCGTGGGGTGCCCTCAGTTTTGGATTACCAGCCAAGGTGAGGTTGCCAGCTGTGGTCTGCAGGCTGCAGCCGTCTGCTTTACCCTAGCTGGCTACAAAACTAGGGGGAACCCTACGTCATTTTTTTTTTTCATTTTTTTGGCTAAATACAAAGCTAAGCACCCCTTAGTGCCACAAACAAAGGCACCAAAGGGTGCTCCACTTTTTCTCCATTTTTTCTCCACTTTTTCTACATTTTTTCTCCACTTTTTCTACATTTTTTTCTCCATTTTTTCTCCATTTTTTCTCCACTTTTTCTCCACTTTTTCTCCACTTTTTCTCCATTTTTTCTCCATTTTTTCTCCACTTTTTCTCCACTTTTTCTCCACTTTTTCTCCATTTTTTATCCACTTTTTCTCCACTTTTTCTCCACTTTCTCTCCACTTTGTCTCCACTTTGTCTCCACTTTTTCTCCATTTTTTTTCTCCACTTTTTCTCCACTTTTTCTCCACTTTTTCTCCATTTTTTCTCCACTTTTTCTCCACTTTTTCTCCATTTTTTCTCCACTTTGTCTCCACTTTGTCTCCACTTTGTCTCCACTTTTTCTCCACTTTTTTTTCCATTTTTTCTCCACTTTCTTTACTTTTTCTCCATTTTTTCTCCACTTTGTCTCCACTTTGTCTCCACTTTTTCTCCATTTTTTTTTCCACTTTTTCTCCACTTTTTCTCCACTTTTTCTCCATTTTGTCTCCACTTTGTCTCCACTTTGTCTCCACTTTTTCTCCACTTTTTTTTCCATTTTTTCTCCACTTTCTTTACTTTTTCTCCATTTTTTCTCCACTTTGTCTCCACTTTTTCTCCATTTTTTCTCCACTTTTTTTCTCCACTTTTTCTCCACTTTTTCCCCACTTTTTCTCCACTTTTTCTCCACTTTTTCTCCACTTTTTCTCCACTTTTTTCCATTTTTTCTCCACTTTCTTTACTTTTTCTCCATTTTTTCTCCACTTTTTCTCCATTTTTTCTCCACTTTTTTTCTCCACTTTTTCTCCACTTTTTCTCCACTTTTTCTCCATTTTTTCTCCACTTTTTCTCCACTTTTTCTCCATTTTTTCTCCACTTTGTCTCCACTTTGTCTCCACTTTTTCTCCATTTTTTTCTCCACTTTTTCCCCACTTTTTCTCCACTTTTTCTCCATTTTTTCTCCACTTTTTTTCTCCACTTTTTCTCCACTTTTTCTCCATTTTTTCTCCACTTTTTCTCCACTTTTTATCCATTTTTTTCTCCACTTTTTCTCCATTTTTTTCTCCATTTTTTCTCCACTTTTTCTCCACTTTTTCTCCATTTTTTTTCTCCACTTTTTCTCCACTTTTTCTCCACTTTTTCTCCATTTTTTCTCCACTTTTTTTCTCCACTTTTTCTCCACTTTTTCTCCATTTTTTCTCCACTTTTTCTCCACTTTTTCTCCATTTTTTCTCCACTTTTTCTCCACTTTTTCTCCATTTTTTTCTCCACTTTTTCTCCACTTTTTCTCCACTTTTTCTCCACTTTTTTTCTCCACTTTTTCTCCATTTTTTCTCCACTTTTTCTCCATTTTTTTCTCCATTTTTTCTCCACTTTTTCTCCATTTTTTTCCATTTTTTCTCCACTTTTTCTCCACTTTTTCTCCATTTTTTCTCCACTTTGTCTCCACTTTTTCTCCATTTTTTCTCCACTTTTTTTCTCCACTTTTTCTCCACTTTTTTTTCCATTTTTTCTCCACTTTCTTTACTTTTTCTACATTTTTTCTCCACTTTGTCTCCACTTTTTTTCCATTTTTTCTCCACTTTTTCTCCATTTTTTCTCCACTTTTTCTCCACTTTTTCTCCACTTTTTTCTCCACTTTTTCTCCACTTTTTCTGCGTTCTTTTTCTATGGTTGGTCTACCCATTAGCTCTGCCATGCATACTGTAGCTCTACACCTACTGCACATGTTACTTTATGATTGACATCTCTTTCGTACCAGAGCTGTCTAAGCCTACTCTGACCCCATATTTGTCATTACTATATTGTCCTTGTACTGTATTATGACATTTGTATCATGTGTTTCATTTCTTGCTGTGTTGCAATTTTTTTGCTGCATCCCAATTGTACCTCTACATTGTTCGAGTTCATGTTATTGTTCTCTCACTCTTATGTGATACTGATTATTGTCATTTTTCATGATTACATGCAGATAAGTCCAATCTGACGAAGGCTCAGGCTGAAACGTCATTTGTAACTTGTTTTGGACAAAAACATATATGCTTATGAAAATTTTTTTTTTCTTAATACGGACCAATAAAGAGTGATTTTGCATTACTATCCATTGTGACTTACTGACTTAGTCTGGGAGATTTAGAGTGCCGAGTTTACTCACTAATTTTATCTATTATTACCTCTGAGCACCTATATACCAGTGAGCAGAGCTTCCTCTACAGTAGTTCTCCTGATTAGGCATGCCCTTACCTCATGAGCAGGGCATTGCAGCTTTGGTAGCAACCATTACGACATGGACTCTGCTGCTGTGGACCCGAGAAGAGTGAGTGCAGATTCATTGCACCCACACTCCTCACATGAAGGGTCCACACTCCTAGAAAATGGGGGATACATTCCCTGAGTGTCTCCCCCCCATATTCTAGACGGTCCAGAGTCGTCGTGGGACCCCTTTATTTTTTTTCTTACAATAAATTGGTGAAAGAGGAAATGTTTTGGGGACTGTTTTTTCAAATAAATTTCTTTTGTCGATTTTTTTTTTTTTTGTTAGTACTGACAGTTTATGATGTTGGGTATCTAATAGACGCCATGACATCACAAACTGCTGGGCTTGATCTCAGGTGACTTTACAGCTAGTATCAACCCGATTTATTACCCCATTTGCCACTGCACCAGGGCACGGGATGAGCTGGAGTGAAGCGCCAGGATTGGCGCATCTAGTGGATGCGCCACGTCTGGGGTGCATGCGGCCTGCTATTTTTAGGCTGTGAAGGCCCAATAACTATGGACCTTCCCACCCTGAGAATACCAGACCACAGCTGTCCGCTTTACCTTGGCTGGTGATCCAATTTGGGGGGGACCCTACTTTTATGGTGTAATTATTAATATTTATAAAATAATTATAAAAAAGAGCCTGAGGGGACCTCCACATTGGATCCCCAACCACGGTAAAGCTGCCAGCTGTGGTTTTCAGGCTACAGCCGTCTGCTTTACCCTAGCTGGCTATCAAAAATGGGGGGACCCAACGTCATTTTTTTTTTAACTATTTTTTAAATAGAAAAAATTAATGGGCTTCCCTGTATTTTGATTGCCAACCAAGGTAACGGCAGGCAGATGGGGGTGGCAACCCATAGCTGTCTGCTTTATCTGCGCTGAGAATCAAAAATACCGCGGAGCGCTACGTCATTTTTTTAAAGATTTATTTTTACAGCACTGTGATGTCCAGCAATCAAAATACAGGGAAGCCCATTTTATTTTTAGTTATTTAAATAAATAATTAAAAAAAATATATATGGGCTCCCGCTGCATTTTTTGTATTGCTAGCTAAGGGTAATCCAAGCAGCTACTGGCTGCTAACCCCCACTGCTTGGTGTTACCTTCACTGGCAATGGAAAATCCAGGGAAGCATTTTTTATTTTTTTTGCCAAAAAACTACAAAAAAAGGACGTGAGCTTCGCCATATTTTTGTATGCTAGCCAGGTATAGCAGGCAGGTGCTGGAAGAGTTGGATACAGCGCCAGAATATGGCGCTTCTATGAAAATGCCATTTTCTGAGGCGGCTGCAGACTGCAATTCGCAGCAGTGGGGCCCAGAAAGCTCAGGCCAACCTGTGCTGCGGATTCCAATCCCCAGCTGCCTAGTTGTACCTGGCTGGACACAAAAATGGGGCGAAGCCTACGTCATTTGTTTTCTAATTATTTCATGAAATTCATGAAATAATAAAAAAAAGGCTTCCCTTTATTTTTGGTTCCCAGCCGGGTACAAATAGGCAACTGGGGGTTGGGGGCAGCCGTACCTGCCTGCTGTACCTGGCTAGCATACAAAAATATGGCGAAGCCCACATAATTTTTTCAGCAAAAAACTTCTGCATACAGTCCTGGATGGAGTATGCTGAGCCTTGTAGTTCTGCAGCTGCTGTCTGTCTGTATGGAGAAGAGCAGACAGCAGCTGCAGAACTACAAGGCTCAGCATACTCCATCCAGGACTGTATGCAGAAGTTTTTTGCCCACCAAAAAAATGACGTGGGCTTCGCCATATTTTTGTATGCTAGCCAGGTACAGCAGGCAGCCACGGGCTGCCGCCAACCCCCAGTTGCCTATTTGTACCCGGCTGGGAACCAAAAATATAGGGAACCCCGTTTTTTTTAATTATTTCACTTATTTCATGAAATAATTAAAAAACAAATGACGTGGGCTTCGCCCCATTTTTGTGTCCAGCCGGGTACAACTAGGCAGCTGGGGATTGGAATCCGTAGCACAGGTTAGCCCGAGGTTTTTGGGCGCCTCTGCTGCGGATTTCAGTCCGCAGCCGTCCCAGAAAATGGCGCTCTCATAGAAGCGCCATCATCTGGCGCTGTATCCAACTCTTCCAACAGCCCTGGAGCCGGGTGGCTTGTTGGGTAATCATGAGTTAATACTGGCTTTGTTTTACTAGCCAGTATTAAGCCAGAGATTCTTAATGTCAGGCACGTTTGACCCGGCCATTAAGAATCTCCAATAAAGGGTTAAAAAAAGACACCACACAGAGAAAAAATACTTTAATAGAAATAAATACACAGACACATTAGAGACTCCATCTTTATTACCCCCTGTCAGCCCTCCACGATCCTGCTCTTCTGTCTTCTTTCTTTCTAGTGTAGTAGTAGTGACGATTGTAGTGAGGATGAGATTCACCAGATCCTCACTTGGGGCTGGGGAACCTCATCCTCACTACAATCCTCACTACAATCGGGAAGCAGCGTGCAGCCTTCACTCCGTGAGTGATCAGTGCTGCTAGCGGTAACGCTGACAGACGCGTTACCATAGCAATGGTGCTCTCGGAGCCGCGGTTAGCGGTGACGTCACCGCTAACTGCGTTGCTATGGCAACGGTGATCTCCGTTAATGACCGGCTGTGTCAGCCGGTCCCTAACGGAACGGGGAGTCGACCGTGTGCTAGAGCATGTCGCCGGTACACGGCGATACACATATGTGCACCGTGTACCGGAGAGATGCACTCGCAGGTCCTACATGACGTGTCATAGTCATGTGACCAGTCTGTAGCCAATGAGATAATAGCCACATGACTGGTCACATGGCTATTTTGACGTCACGATAGGTCCTGCATCTCTGCTGGCAGTGCCGTCACCGGGAGGATTCAGCGATCATCGGATGGAATAGCGGCAGGAGACAGAGTTCAGAAGGGATCGCGAGGACCGGTAAGTGTTATGGCAATGTTTCTTAACTGTTTGTGTACATTTATAATGCATTTTTATGTGTTTGTGATTGCCTCCCATTATAGCCTATACGTTCGAGTTCGGTTCGTCGAACGTTCGACGAACCGAACTCGAACTGGACCCCCGTTCGGCGAACCGGCCTCGAGCCGAACCGGGACCGGTTCGCTCATCTCTAGTCATTATCCATTTTGCCTGCTGTGTATAGAGAGAGATACGTCTACCACAAGACCATGAAAAACTGATTTTTATAACAAGTGTAAAATGATCATGGTACAGACAACTAAGGGTGGCTTTACATGCTGCGATATCCGGCCCGATATCGCTAGCATGCGACCCACCCCCATCGTTTGTGCGAAACGGGCATATCGCTGCCCGTCGCGCACAAAATCTGGCACCCCCGTCACACATACTTACCTGCATAGCGACGTCGCTGTGACCGGCGTACCACCTCCTTTCTAAGGGGGCGGTCCGTTCGGCGTCACAGCGACGTCACTAAGTGGTCGCCCAATGAAAGCGGAGGGGCGGAGATGAGCGGGACGTAACATCCCGCCCACCTCTTTCCTTCCGCATTGTGGCCGGAGGCAGGTAAGGAGATGTTCCTCGTTCCTGCGGCGTCACACACAGCGATGTGCACTGCCGCAGGAACGAGGAACAACTTCGTCCCTGCGACAGCAGCGATAACTGGCAGCGGACCCCCATGTCAACGAGGAGCGATTTTGGACAATTTGGCAACGATCCAAAATCGCTCCTTGGAGTCACATGCTACGACATCGCTACAGCGGCCGGATGTGCGTCACAAAATCCGTGACCCCAACGAGATCGCTGTAGCGAAATCATAGCGTGTAAAGCCCGCTTTAGCCTTTAGTGAGAAAAAGATTACCAAAACCACCTGAGTCAAATATTTCTGTTGCCTAGAGTAGAAGTTAACATAGCTCTGCCCTATAAATACTTAACTTAATTACATTTATGACAACTTTCAGTTTTTTATTGGGCATTAAGTATTTTGGGATAGAAGTCTATCAACATTGCTCAAATAGAATAGCCATCTTGGCCCACTTTTCCTTGCAATGACACTCTAAAGCGGGCTTTACACACAGCGACATCGCTAGCGATGTCGCTGGTGAAAGCACCCGCCCCCGTCGGTTGTGCGTCACAAGCAAATTGCTGTCCGTGGCGCACAACATCGCTAACACCCGTCACACATACTTACCTGCCTAGAGACGTTGATGTGGCCGGCGAACCGCCTCCTTTCTATGGCTGCGGTTTGTGCGGCGTCACAGCTGCGTCACTAAGCGGCCGCCCAATAGAAGCGGAGGCACGGAGATGAGCGGGCCGAACATCCCGCCCACCTCCTTCCTTCCTCATTGCGGGCGGCCGAAGGAATGGTGATGTTACTTGTTCCTGCGGTGTCACACATAGCGATGTGTACTGCTGCAGGAACGACAAATAACCTGCGTCCTGCAACAGCAACGATAATCGGGATTAGAATGACTTGTCAATGATCAACGATTAGGTGAGTAATTTTGATCGTTAACGGTCATTCGTGCGTTTCACACGCAACGACGTCGCTAACGAGGCCGGATGGGCAATATGAATTCCGTGACCCCAACGACATCTCGTTAGCGATGGCGTTGCGTGTAAAGCCCGCTTTAGTCTATAAAACTTTGAGGTATCTCCTGTGGACAACAAGGTATGTAGACTTTTATATTGACTGCAGCTATAGCTCCTGCCTCCAATGCTACAGATTGAGTGCTCAAATCCCAGGGAAGAAATTACTTCAAGAACAGGGAAGAAGACATAAATCAAGTCAACCCCTACATGACCAATGATGTACTTATTCATCCTTGGTTATGTATGTCCCTTTAATGCGGACTCAAGCGGGAAGCCCACATTGTTTCCCACACATGTCGGCTGAACTGATCAGTCAACATGGGCAGCTAACAGGTGAGGGTGGATGAGAGATCCACCCGAACCTGTTAACTAGTTAGAATGTGCTGTCAAACTCTGAAAGCGTAATCTAACACATGACGGCAGGGACTGTCATGATAGCTGGGGGTCAGTTGATGACCCCTATCACTTCCTTGACTTACTTCCTGTGAATGGCGGCAGAGTGATGGCACTCACTGGAGATCAGCATCTCTGCTGTACAGAGGGATGCTGAAACATAGTGCAGTCATAAAGTCCCCTAAGGGGACTAATAAAAATCAATAAAAAATGTAAAAAACTTGTTAAAAATATTTAAAAAAAAACCCCCAAAACCTAAAAGTTTAAATCACCCCCCTTTTGCCCAACTAAAAAAAAAACAATAAAAAATACACATATTTGATATCTCTGAGTTCAGAAATGCCTGATGTATCAAAATATAAAATCAATTAATCTGATAAGTAAAGGGCGTAGTGAGAAAAAAAATTATAACACCAGAATTACGTTTTATTTGGTCGCCGTAACATTGTGTTAAAATTTAATAACAGTAGATCAAAATATTGCATCTACCCAAAAATATAATTAAAAATGTCAGCTCAAGACTAGAGTTGAGCGCGGTTCGCGGTTCGCGGTTCTCCAGTTCTAAGCTCGAGTGATTTTGGGGGCTGTTCGAGATCGAACTAGAACTCGAGCTTTTTGCAAAAGCTCGATAGTTCTAGATACGTTCGAGAATGGTTCTAGCAGCAAAAAGCAGGGCTTTTTACAGCTACAGTGTGCAGGAGCCATCGCTGGCAGCCTGCAACAAGCTGGTAACCAAGATAAACATCGGGTATCCAAGCAAAGCGCTTTGGTTAGTAACCCGATGTTTATCTTATTTACGTGCAGGAAGCCCACACTTCCCCGCTCACCTCGCTCCGCCCCCTCCTGCCCGCGGCATGTACACATACATACACACACACACACACACACACACATGGTCCCGCTCGGCTTACCTGCGGTGATGAAGTCCCGCCATCCCGACCTCAGCGCTGTCACTGTCCTCCATGGCCGCCGCTTGTCACATCACTTCTCGCTTCCGACCCGAGACTGACTAGTGGTGACGTCACGGGCCTCTCGCGATACTTGGTGTGAAGGCGCCGGTCATTGAACTCAGTGACAGGGGCTGTCAGTGTGCTGGAGATCAGCGCAGGTAATGTACCTCGCTGACAGCAGCACTTGTCATCCCCTGCAGTGACCTGGGCTGACCCATTGATGTTAGCTCAGGTCACTGCACTGCTCTCCCAGCCAATGGGGAACATCCTGCTCTTCATTGACTGGGACAGTGTGGATCGTCATGGCAACCCCTTGGATTACAGAAGACCTGGATTTGTTTTTCATTCTAATAAATTGGTTAAAGAGGGAATGTATTGGGGAGTGTTTTTTCAAATAAAAATGTGTTTGTCGTCTATTTTTTTTATTACTGACTGGGTTGGTGATGTCGGGTATCTGATAGACGCCTGACCTCACCAACCCCAGGGCTTGATGCCAGGTGACCTTACACATCTGGTATTAACCCCATATATTACCCCGTTTGCCACCACACCAGGGCGCGGGATGAGCTGGGGCGAAGCACCAGGATTGGCGCATCTAATGGATGCGCCACTTCTGGGGCGGCTGCGGCCTGCTATTTTTAGGCTGGGGAGAGTCCAATAACCATGGACCTCCCTAGTCTGAGAATATCAGGCCCCAGCTGTCTGCTTTACCTTGGCTGGTGATCCAATTTTGGGGGACCCCTACGTGTTTTTTTTTTAATTATTTATTTAATTTAAAATAACAGCATGGAGTGCCCTCAGTTTTGGATTACCAGCTAAGGTGAGGTTGCCAGCTGTGGTCTGCAGGCTGCAGCCGTCTGCTTTACCCTAGCTGGCTACAAAACTAGGGGGAACCCTACGTCATTTTTTTTTCATTTTTTTGGCTAAATACAAAGCTAAGCACCCCTTAGTGCCACATGAAAGGCACGAAAGGGTGCTCCACTTTTTCTCCACTTTTTCTCCACTTATTCTCCACTTTTTCTCCATTTTTTCTCCACTTTTTCTCCATTTTTTCTCCACTTTTTCTCCACTTTTTCTCCATTCTTTTTCTATGGTCGGTCTACCCATTAGCTCTGCCATGCATACTGTAGCTCTACACCTACTGCACATGTTACTTTATGATTGACATCTCATTCGTACCAGAGCTGTCTAAGTCTACTCTGACCCCATATTTGTCATTACTATATTGTCCTTGTACTGTATTATGACATTTGTATCATGTGTTTCATTTCTTGCTGTGTTGCAATTTTTTTGCTGCATCCCAATTGTATCTCTACATTGTTCGAGTTTATGTTATTGTTCTCTCACTCTTATGTGATACTGATTATTGTCATTTTTCATGATTACATGCAGATAAGTCCAATCTGACGAAGGCTCAGGCCGAAACGTCATTTGTAACTTGTTTTGGACAAAAACATATATGCTTATGAAAATTTTTTTTTTCTTAATACGGACCAATAAAGAGTGATTTTTCATTACTATCCGTTGTGACTTACTGACTTAGTCTGGGAGATTTAGAGTGCCGAGGTTACTCACTAATTTTATCTATTATTACCTCTGAGCACCTATATACCAGTGAGCAGAGCTTCCTCTACAGTAGTTCTCCTGATTAGGCATGCCCTTACCTCATGAACAGGGCATTGCAGCTTTGGTAGCAACCATTACGACATGGACTCTGCTGCTGTGGACCCGAGAAGAGTGAGTGCAGATTCATTGCACCCACACTCCTCACATGAAGGGTCCGCACTCCTAGAAAATGGGGGATACGTTCCCTGAGTGTCTCCCCCCCATATTCTAGACGGTCCAGAGTCGTCGTGGGACCCCTTTATTTTTTTTCTTACAATAAATTGGTGAAAGAGGAAATGTTTTGGGGACTGTTTTTTCAAATAAATTTCTTTTGTCGATTTTTTTTTTTTGTTAGTACTGACAGATTATGATGTTGAGTATCTAATAGACGCCATGACATCATAAACTGCTGGGCTTGATCTCAGGTTATTTTACAGCTAGTATCAACCCGATTTATTACCCCGTTTGCCACTGCACCAGGGCACGGGATGAGCTGGGGTGAAGCGCCAGGATTGGCGCATCTAGTGGATGCGCCACGTCTGGGGTGCCTGCGGCCTGCTATTTTTAGGATGTGAAGGCCCAATAACTATGGACCTTCCCACCCTGAGAATACCAGACCACAGCTGTCCGCTTTACCTTGGCTGGTGATCCAATTTGGGGGGGACCCTACTTTTATTGTGTAATTATTAATATTTATAAAATAATTATAAAAAAGAGCCTGAGGGGACCTCCACATTGGATCCCCAACCACGGTAAAGCTGCCAGCTGTGGTTTTCAGGCTACAGCCGTCTGCTTTACCCTAGCTGGCTATCAAAAATGGGGGGACCCAACGTCATTTTTTTTTTAACTATTTTTTAAATAGAAAAAATTAATGGGCTTCCCTGTATTTTGATTGCCAACCAAGGTAACGGCAGGCAGATGGGGGTGGCAACCCATAGCTGTCTGCTTTATCTGCGCTGAGAATCAAAAATACCGCGGAGCGCTACGTCATTTTTTTAAAGATTAATTTTTACAGCACTGTGATGTCCAGCAATCAAAATACAGGGAAGCCCATTTTATTTTTAGTTATTTAAATAAATAATTAAAAAAAATATATATGGGCTCCCGCTGCATTTTTTGTATTGCTAGCTAAGGGTAATCCAAGCAGCTACTGGCTGCTAACCCCCACTGCTTGGTGTTACCTTCACTGGCAATGGAAAATCCAGGGAAGCATTTTTTATTTTTTTTGCCAAAAAACTACAAAAAAAGGACGTGAGCTTCGCCATATTTTTGTATGCTAGCCAGGTATAGCAGGCAGGTGGTGGAAGAGTTGGATACAGCGCCAGAAGATGGCGCTTCTATGAAAATGCCATTTTCTGAGGCGGCTGCAGACTGCAATTCGCAGCAGTGGGGCACAGAAAGCTCAGGCCAACCTGTGCTGCGGATTCCAATCCCCAGCTGCCTAGTTGTACCTGGCTGGACACAAAAATGGGGCGAAGCCTACGTCATTTGTTTTCTAATTATTTCATGAAATTCATGAAATAATAAAAAAAGGGCTTCCCTTTATTTTTGGTTCCCAGCTGGGTACAAATAGGCAACTGGGGGTTGGGGGCAGCCGTACCTGCCTGCTGTACCTGGCTAGCATACAAAAATATGGCGAAGCCCACATAATTTTTTCAGGGGGCAAAAAACTTCTGCATACAGTCCTGGATGGAGTATGCTGAGCCTTGTAGTTCTGCAGCTGCTGTCTGTCTGTATGGAGAAGAGCAGACAGCAGCTGCAGAACTACAAGGCTCAGCATACTCCATCCAGGACTAATAGTAAAAAGGTTTTTTGCCCAGCTCACCTGCGCAATGGAAGCCAGTAATCCTGGGCTGTGCACGGACAAGAGATTTGGAGAGCCAGTCCATGTGCATAGGAAGTGATTAGAGGATTTCACCAGCACAAAACTCCAGGCATCTTGTTCTTTAAATTAAAACTTCTTTATTTTCTTATCATTAAAAAGTCCATGCTATAGTGGTTAGCCCATGTCAGAGAGGACACGTTTCGAACATCCAGTTCTTATTCAATCTCTAAACCATCTAGTCACAGAACTGTTTAAAAAGGGCTGAACTCAAACATGTGATCAAATGCAAGGAGAGAGCAAGACAATTACAAAAACATTAACCCATTACGTTGGATCACTCCATATAGTGCCATAACACTTATATACATACATAGTATTTAAGCAAGATTAATATGCAAACATCAATTCATTTCTTTTATTTAGACCCTTAGGAAATCTTGTGCCCATTAAAAACATCCATTTTATTTCTCTCTGAAAAAGGATATCTTTCAAATTTCCACCTCTTCTAGGTAGTTTGATTTTTTCAATGGCATTAACTTTCAAGCCTTTCAAATCACCTGCATGTGCGTCACGAAAATGTTGAGACGCTCCTGATAATTTTCTGGTGGTGGCATTATTCACATCATAGATGTGTTCAGATATCCTCTTTCTGAGGGAACGGCAAGTGCTGCCTATATATTGTAACTGACAAATAGTACAAGATATTAAATAAACCACATGGTCTGAACTGCAGTTTATGAGTGACATTATTTTATAAGTTTTTTTGTCAGTGAATGAGGAAAAATCTTTTACATTTAACATATAACCGCATAGTCCACATGACCTGTGGCCACATTTAAACGAACCTGTACTAGGTAACCAATTGCCGGTATTTTTTTCTCCATTAGTGGAACCGCACCTGTTCATGTGATCACTAGGTGATAACATGGATCCCAATGTAATGTTCCTTTTTGAAACAAACTTAACTCCATTTTTTAAGATTTGATATAATGTGTCATCTGTAGATAAAATGGGTAAATATTTTTTGATAATTTTAATTACATCATAATAGTTCTTACTGTATGTTGTTGAAAAAACAACTGACAATTCTTTCTGGGGACTATCTTTGATTTTATTCATGTCCAAATATTGTGACCTGCTCACTTTATTCGCCTTGGTTTTGGCTTTTTGGAGATTTTTCATTTTATAACCTCTTGCTAAAAACCTTTTTTCAATAATGTTGCATTCCACCTCAAAACCATTTTGGGTGTTACAACACCTCCTGGCACGGACATATTCACCTGTAGGGATGTTATTTATAACATGCTTTGGATGGCAGCTCCCCGCATGTATTAGCGAGTTGCCTGATATGGGTTTTCTATAGAAGCTGCAATTAATTTCTCCATTATCACCCTTCCCATGAAATTGTATATCCAAAAAATTAATTTTTGATACATCATGAAAAAAAGTGAACAAAAGATTATGGGCGTTATTATTGATGTAAAATATGAAATCCTCAATTTTTTTGTTTGGATTTTGCCATACAATGAGTACATCATCTATGAATCTCAGATATAATGCTATATCCGAGAAAAAAGGATTACATTGATTAAAGATATATTGTTCTTCCCACCAAAACATGAATATGCCCGCTAATGAGGGGGAAAATCGTGCGCCCATTGAACATCCCTGCAACTGAACATATCCTTTATTTTAAAAGGTGAAATAGTTGTTCTTAAGTAAAAATTCAGTCACATCCACCAAATAATTTTGTAGTTCAAGTGAGTAGTCAGAATATTTGTTGAGCAAATCCCTCAAGGCCAAAATGGCAAGAGAATGTGGAATGGATGTATACAGTGATTGCACATCACAAGTTAACCAACTGTAATTATCCTGCCATTTCATCTGAGAGATAATATTCAACACATGTTTGCTATCCAATACATAGCCAGGAGACATTTTGGGAAGAAATTGGAGGTGGTTATCCAACCACTCTGCCAGATGTTCAGTATAAGAATCGATACCTGAAACAATTGGTCTCATTTTTGGGGGAAATTGGTTTTTGTGTGACTTGGGTAAGGCATGTAATAGTGGTATTAAACAATGAGAGGGATTAAGATAATCTCTCAATTTTTCATCCATTAAACCCAAATGTAAGCCTTCCTCTAAAATTTTTTCCAAGGATTTTTTTATATCTGCAGAGGGGTCATGATCGACTCTCCTGTAGGTATCGCAACCCTGTAATATAGTCAATACCTCCCTTTCATAAAAGTCCTGTGTCCAAAACTACGACTGCCCCCCCCCTTGTCAGAATTTTTTATTATGATGTTCAAGTTTTTTTGCAGAGAAATAACCGCATCTTTTTCAGTTTTGGACAAATTTTGAACCATAGGTTCTTGTAAATGAGAAAGAGCAGTTAATTCTTTTTCTACTATATTCTGAAAGTCAGTCATCTGATCACACCTCGAGGGGATGGGATAAAAACTTGGATTAGGAACATTAAAATGGGAAACCGCACAATGTGAATTAGGTTTGGTACCACTATCACTTGATAAATCATGCAAACTTTGTAAAGCCATTTGTTCTTTGACTGACATAGGAGAGAAAAATGTGTCGGCTGATGCATCTGAAACATTAGGAACATTAGACCCATTCTCATCTTGAAAGAAGTGTTTTTTTTACTGTTAATTTTCGGATGAACTTATTAACATCTAATATTGTTTTAAAAAGATCAAACCTCTTATTGGGAACAAAATTTAAACCCCTTTTCAAAACACTTATTTCACTACTGTTTAAAATGCATGCCGACATATTTATAACAGAAAAATTATTATTATCAATATTCATTTCCTTTTCCCCCTCGTATAATGATTGTGTTGATACACATGACTTTCTATGTTTACGGCCGCTCCTCCTTGTTTTTTTCGATTTTTCTGGAAAAACGGCTGATTTTTCAAGTTTTTTGACACACTTGATGAAGTAGATGGAGTGTCAAAATTAGTATCGGATGTGTCTGTATTGTAATCTGTAGAGTCCACATCAGTCGTTTCAAAATCTGTAGAAGAAAAATTTACACGAGTGAAATTGTTGCGTCTTTTGTTATTTTTCAATATGGATTTAGGACCAGCTTGGAAAAATCTCCTGGAATTGTGCCAATTGTAGATTTTATTATCCTCATAGTCCCGCAAATCACGAACAAACTTTTTTTCTTTAAATGCAGTGATTGTATCCTCAAGAGCAATAATTTTGACATTTATCTGATCTTTCATGGTCTTATATGCGTCTAGACCCGAATATTGTGCAAGGGAAACTTCAATTTCTTTAATCTTGTTCTCCAACACACCTATTTTATTTTGTTCTTGTTCTATAATTAATTGAATAAGTTTTTTGGAGCATTCAGATAAGATTGTATCCCATTTTGCAACAAATTCTTGATTAAATTCTACTGTGGGTCTTTTGTTCAGGCGAAGTCCTCTGGGAACCATGCTTTTGTCAAGATATGCTTGCAAGGTCTCACTGTCCCACGAGGTACGAATTCTCGCTGACATTACTTTTTCTAATTCCCACATAATTTGGTTCATTTCTGTATGCGTTTCCAAAAGGGTATCTTGCTTATTTAATGAAAACATTTTTGCAGCTCTCTCCATTCGTAATCTGTCTGAAGTAACAAAGCTTTCACAATTCTGATTGCTATTAGCATCATTCATCTGGTCTTCCATTTTATGACACAATCTTGTAAGGAACTATAAGTCATGCAATTTCATCATATATAATGTACAATGTCTCTTTTTGAAAAGATCCAAGGCAATAATAATTGACTTACTGAAAAGTTCCTGATCGTAGATCACAGGAAGCACGGGTATAGCAGCTCAGGATGAATAGTAAAAAGGTTTTTTGCCCAGCTCACCTGTGCAATGGAAGCCAGTAATCCTGGGCTGTGCACGGAGAAGAGATTTGGAGAGCCAGTCCATGTGCATAGGAAGTGATTAGAGGATTTCACCAGCACAAAACTCCAGGCATCTTGTTCTTTAAATTAAAACTTCTTTATTTTCTTATCATTAAAAAGTCCATGCTATAGTGGTTAGCCCATGTCAGAGAGGACGCGTTTCGAACATCCAGTTCTTATTCAATCTCTAAACCATCTAGTCACAGAACTGTTTAAAAAGGGCTGAACTCAAACATGTGATCAAATGCAAGGAGAGAGCAAGACAATTACAAAAACATTAACCCATTACGTTGGATCACTCCATATAGTGCCATAACACTTATATACATACATAGTATTTAAGCAAGATTAATATGCAAACATCAATTCATTTCTTTTATTTAGACCCTTAGGAGATCTTGTGCCCATTAAAAACATCCATTTTATTTCTCTCTGAAAAAGGATATCTTTCAAATTTCCACCTCTTCTAGGTAGTTTGATTTTTTCAATGGCATTAACTTTCATGCCTTTCAAATCACCTGCATGTGCGTCACGAAAATGTTGAGACGCTCCTGATAATTTTCTGGTGGTGGCATTATTCACATCATAGATGTGTTCAGATATCCTCTTTCTGAGGGAACGGCAAGTGCTGCCTATATATTGTAACTGACAAATAGTACACGATATTAAATAAACCACATGGTCTGAACTGCAGTTTATGAGTGACATTATTTTATAAGTTTTTTTGTCAGTGAATGAGGAAAAATCTTTTACATTTAACATATAATCGCATAGTCCACATGACCTGTGGCCACATTTAAACGAACCTGTACTAGGTAACCAATTGCCGGTATTTTTTTCTCCATTAGTGGAACCGCACCTGTTCATGTGATCACTAGGTGATAACATGGATCCCAATGTAATGTTCCTTTTTGAAACAAACTTAACTCCATTTTTTAAGATTTGATATAATGTGTCATCTGTAGATAAAATGGGTAAATATTTTTTGATAATTTTAATTACATCATAATAATTCTTACTGTATGTTGTTGAAAAAACAACTGACAATTCTTTCTGGGGACTATCTTTGATTTTATTCATGTCCAAATATTGTGACCTGCTCACTTTATTCGCCTTGGTTTTGGCTTTTTGGAGATTTTTCATTTTATAACCTCTTGCTAAAAACCTTTTTTCAATAATGTTGCATTCCACCTCAAAACCATTTTGGGTGTTACAACACCTCCTGGCACGGACATATTCACCTGTAGGGATGTTATTTATAACATGCTTTGGATGGCAGCTCCCCGCATGTAATAGCGAGTTGCCTGATATGGGTTTTCTATAGAGGCTGCAATTAATTTCTCCATTATCACCCTTCCCATGAAATTGTATATCCAAAAAATTAATTTTTGATACATCATGAAAAAAAGTGAAAAAAAGATTATGGGCGTTATTATTGATGTAAAATATGAAATCCTCAATTTTTTTGTTTGGATTTTGCCATACAATGAGTACATCATCTATGAATCTCAGATATAATGCTATATCCGAGAAAAAAGGATTACATTGATTAAAGATATATTGTTCTTCCCACCAAAACATGAATATGCCCGCTAATGAGGGGGAAAATCGTGCGCCCATTGAACATCCCTGCAACTGAACATATTCTTTATTTAAAAAGGTGAAATAGTTGTTCTTAAGTAAAAATTCAGTCACATCCACCAAATAATTTTGTAGTTCAAGTGAGTAGTCAGAATATTTGTTGAGCAAATCCCTCAAGGCCAAAATGGCAAGAGAATGTGGAATGGATGTATACAGTGATTGCACATCACAAGTTAACCAACTGTAATTATCCTGCCATTTCATCTGAGAGATAATATTCAACACATGTTTGCTATCCAGGACATAGCCAGGAGACATTTTGGGAAGAAATTGGAGGTGGTTATCCAACCACTCTGCCAGATGTTCAGTATAAGAATCGATACCTGAAACAATTGGTCTCATTTTTGGGGGAAATTGGTTTTTGTGTGACTTGGGTAAGGCATGTAATAGTGGTATTAAACAATGAGAGAGATTAAGATAATCTCTCAATTTTTCATCCATTAAACCCAAATGTAAACCTTCCTCTAAAATTTTCTCCAAAGATTTTTTTATGCCTGCAGAGGGGTCATGATCGACTCTCCTGTAGGTATCGCAATCCTGTAACATAGTCAATACCTCCCTTTCATAAAGTCCTGTGTCCAAAACTACGACTGCCCCCCCCTTGTCAGAATTTTTTATTATGATGTTCAAGTTTTTTTGCAGAGAAATAACCGCATCTTTTTCAGTTTTGGACAAATTTTGAACCATAGGTTCTTGTAAATGAGAAAGAGCAGTTAATTCTTTTTCTACTATATTCTGAAAGTCAGTCATCTGATCACACCTCGAGGGGATGGGATAAAAACTTGGATTAGGAACATTAAAATGGGAAACCGCACAATGTGAATTAGGTTTGGTACCACTATCACTTGATAAATCATGCAAACTTTGTAAAGCCATTTGTTCTTTGAATGACATAGGAGAGAAAAATGTGTCGGCTGATGCATCTGAAACATTAGGAACATTAGACCCATTCTCATCTTGAAAGAAGTGTTTTTTTTCAACAACATACAGTAAGAATTATTATGATGTAATTAAAATTATCAAAAAATATTTACCCATTTTATCTACAGATGACACATTATATCAAATCTTAAAAAATGGAGTTAAGTTTGTTTCAAAAAGGAACATTACATTGGGATCCATGTTATCACCTAGTGATCACATGAACAGGTGCGGTTCCACTAATGGAGAAAAAAATACCGGCAATTGGTTACCTAGTACAGGTTCGTTTAAATGTGGCCACAGGTCATGTGGACTATGCGGTTATATGTTAAATGTAAAAGATTTTTCCTCATTCACTGACAAAAAAACTTATAAAATAATGTCACTCATAAACTGCAGTTCAGACCATGTGGTTTATTTAATATCTTGTACTATTTGTCAGTTACAATATATAGGCAGCACTTGCCGTTCCCTCAGAAAGAGGATATCTGAACACATCTATGATGTTAATAATGCCACCACTAGAAAATTATCAGGAGCGTCTCAACATTTCCGTGACGCACATGCAGGTGATTTGAAAGGCATGAAAGTTAATGCCATTGAAAAAATCAAACTACCTAGAAGAGGTGGAAATTTGAAAGATATCCTTTTTCAGAGAGAAATAAAATGGATGTTTTTAATGGGCACAAGATTTCCTAAGGGTCTAAATAAAAGAAATTAATTGATGTTTGCATATTAATCTTGCTTAAATACTATGTATGTATATAAGTGTTATGGCACTATATGGAGTGATCCAACGTAATGGGTTAATGTTTTTGTAATTGTCTTGCTCTCTCCTTGCATTTGATCACATGTTTGAGTTCAGCCCTTTTTAAACAGTTCTGTGACTAGATGGTTTAGAGATTGAATAAGAACTGGATGTTCGAAACGCGTCCTCTCTGACATGGGCTAACCACTATAGCATGGACTTTTTAATGATAAGAAAATAAAGAAGTTTTAATTTAAAGAACAAGATGCCTGGAGTTTTGTGCTGGTGAAATCCTCTAATCACTTCCATCCAGGACTGTATGCAGAATTTTTTTGCCCACCAAAAAAATGACGTGGGCTTCGCCATATTTTTGTATGCTAGCCAGGTACAGCAGGCAGCCACGGGCTGCCTCCAACCCCCAGTTGCCTATTTGTACCCGGCTGGGAACCAAAAATATAGGGAAGCCCGTTTTTTTTTAATTATTTCACTTATTTCATGAAATAATTAAAAAACAAATGACGTGGGCTTTGCCCCATTTTTGTGTCCAGCCGGGTATAACTAGGCAGCTGGGGATTGGAATCCACAGCACAGGTTAGCCCGAGGTTTCTGGGCGCCTCTGCTGCAGATTTCAGTCCGCAGCCGTCCCAGAAAATGGCGCTCTCATAGAAGCGCCATCATCTGGCGCTGTATCCAACTCTTCCAACAGCCCTGGAGCCGGGTGGCTTGTTGGGTAATCATGAGTTAATACTGGCTTTGTTTTACTAGCCAGTATTAAGCCAGAGATTCTTAATGTCAGGCACGTTTGACCCGGCCATTAAGAATCTCCAATAAAGGGTTAAAAAAAACACCACACAGAGAAAAAATACTTTAATAGAAATAAATACACAGACACATTAGAGACTCCATCTTTATTACCCCCTGTCAGCCCTCCACGATCCTGCTCTTCTGTCTTCTTTCTTTCTAGTGTAGTAGTAGTGACAACTGTAGTGAGGATGAGGTTCACCAGCTCATCACTTGGGGCTGGGGAACCTCATCCTCACTACAATCCTCACTACAATCGGGAAGCAGCGTGCAGCCTTCACTCCGTGAGTGATCAGTGCTGGCTGTCAGCGGTAACAGCGGTAACGCTGACAGACGCGTTACCATAGCAACGGTGCTCTCGGAGCCGCGGTTAGCGGTGACGTCACCGCTAACTGCGTTGCTATGGCAACGGTGATCTCCGTTAATGACCGGCTGTGTCAGTCGGTCCCTAACGGAACGGGGAGTCGACCGTGTGCTAGAGCATGTCGCCAGTACACGGCTATACACATATGTGCACCGTGTACCGGAGAGATGCACTCGCAGGTCCTACATGACGCGTCATAGTCATGTGACCAGTCTGTAGCCAATGAGATAATAGCCACGTGACTGGTCACATGGCTATTTTGACGTCACGATAGGTCCTGCATCTCTGCTGGCAGTGCAGGTCACCGGGAGGATTAAGCGATCATCGGATGGAATAGCGGCAGGAGACAGAGTGCAGAAGGGATCGCGGGGACCGGTAAGTGTTATGGCAATGTTTATTAACTGTTTGTGTACATTTATAATGCATTTTTATGTGTTTGTGATTGCCTCCCATTATAGCCTATAGGTTCGAGTTTGGTTCGTCGAACGTTCGACGAACCGAACTAGAACGGGACCCCCGTTCGGCGAACCGGCCTCGAGCCGAAACGGGACCGGTTCGCTCATCTCTACTCAAGACATAAAAAATAAGCCATTAATGAGCCCCAGATCCTGAAAGGTAAGAACTCTACAGGTCTGGGAAGATGGCAATGAAAGCGCAATTCTTTTTTTTTGGACAAATTTCTGATTTTTTTCCCCACCACCTAGATAAAAGTAAAAATATACATGTGTGGTATCTACGAACTTGTACTGACTTGCGGAATTATACTGCCAGGTCAGTTTTACCATATAATGAACAGGGTACATAAAACCTCCAAAAAACAATAATGCAATTGTACTTTTTTTTGCAAATTCACTGCACTTGAAACTTTTTCCCATTTTCAAGCACAATTTGTAGCAGAATGAATGGTATCATTAAAAAGTACAACTCGTCTCGCAAATAACAAGCCCTCATACGGCTATTTTGAAAAAAAAAAAAAAAAAAGTTATAGCTCTTGGAAAAAGGTAGGGAAAAAACATTAAAAAAAAACAAAAGAAAAAAAAAATTGTCAGGAGATGAAGGGGTTAAAGGTTACTTCAACACAGTAATAGTAGTCTAAAACCATCCCAATTTCTCATGCGGCCCCATGGGAAAATTAATTGCCCACCCCTGAGTTAAAGGGTGTGCGGATTTATGTAACCACATTACTTTAGTTCCTTATTTTTTTTCACCCTAAAAGATTTCAGTTAGTTTCTCAGTGGATTTGTACAGATTATGTGCTATATTAGAGGTGGAAAAAGGTCCTGAAATGATTCTCCTTGGTATAATTATGATTTTTTTTTTTACATAATAGAAACCTGGAATTATAAGCAGGATTTGTAGACTTTTAATATCCACTTGATGAGCCTCAGGCTGAACTATCGAGTGTAGAAGAATTCTCTGTACTTGAATGTACATTTTTACAGGCACATTGTAGTGGTACATAGAGATATAACTCCGAGTATATATGTATCAGTGCGTTTCTATTTATCTATATTTAAGGGGAAAAATAGAAGTCAGAGATTCTTTTCTCCTTATAAAATTGCGAAAAAATAATGAAAAACAATTAGAATAGTGACTGGAGATGAGCGGCTTGAGCTCGGTTCGCGGGATAGGTCACTGCTATTCAAGTATCTGCGGATATTCAACACGCAATGTAAGTCCATGGGAAACCAGAATAATTTCACGTTGGACCTAACTGAGAGCTGTGGTCACTAAGAAAAAGGCCGAAATGGATGGGAAAAGGCAGAATCTCTCTCGATCTCTCGATCTTGATCTCTCTCTCTCTCCCCCCTCCATGGTGCTGGAAGCTGGAGCAGCGAGGACTATATATTTATCGTTCCCGGAAGCTGCGGCAACGTGTATGTAGATGACGCTGTGCGGCCAAGCCAATCACAGTAACACCCCAACAAAGATGGCTGCGGCGTTACTGTGAGAGCAAGTGTGATGCCCTGGACTAGTCAGGTCGTCCCAGGTAGTCCCATGCACACCCCCCCCCTAAAAAGGTGACAGCAGCCAAACTTCAAAACCCTTGTCACCACCCTCCAGGTTTGATGTCCACACCAAGGGGGGGGTGGAGCAAGGCAGTTGGCTCCACCCACCGAGGAGTTCACAGGCCTGGAGGCGGGAAAAACACTAGTTCTTGGTGGATTAGCTTTGACAGTGGAGGAGAGAAGTCAAGTTCAAGGGCAGACCTGTGACCAGGCCTGCAATAGTCTACCAGGTGCCTGGGTTGGGGCCCAGTCACCTCTGGCAAGGAGGCAGATGGTGGTGGCTGCCTGCAGGAGCTGGGATTATAGCCGGTTGAACCGTAGGGGGTACCGAACCGGGGAACCGATTGGAAACCGGAGCACCAGGAGGGGTACTCAGAGCCAGTACGAAGCCCAGAAACCACTAGGCTAAGTCGGACTGGACTTTAGGACCTTTCCCACACAAGACCCAACTGAAGACAACAGCCCAACCATTAGGGGAAAGCCACCGCCAAGGCTTAGAGACGCAAGGGGCCAGCGTCTGTGGGCAAACAAGGCTCTCCCGACACACAGCAAGCCGGGGAGCGGACTACCATTGCTTAGGCATAGGAGTCATAACATCTACATTAAAGAGGTGCAGGAGAAAGGCGGAAACCACCAACCTGTTAAGGGGAAGCTGCAGCTGGCTGCGGGCACCGTCCATCATTCCGTTTGGTTTACCAGAGACTCCAGTGTGTTGTATCATAGTGAGTACACCAGTGCCTTCGGGCCGCGCTCTGCGCCGCACCACACCGACACGCCAGCACCATCCATTCCCCCGCTTCAGCACCTCCCTCAAGCCCCCGGGACCATCACTCCCCTGCCCACGGAGGGGGTCAACACCAGGCTGCGCAACACCGTCCCCGGGAGGCCTAGTCAATGGCAGCGGTGGTGTCCATCTATTCACCACAACCCGTGGGTGGTGTCACGAACTTATAACCCTTACAAACCACCGCGGCCCCGGCCGTGGAACTCCCCACCGAAGTCCCTGCGTGTAGCGCCAACCCCCCCTTTTAGAGCGACGTGACCCCCGGGTCCGTGAGGAGCTCAAACCACCCACCGTACGAGCACGGATCCGAGCGGCTCGGCAGCCAGCCAAGCCTGCAGGGCGGTACACATCGACTCTTCTGGCGTCACGAACAGGATTGAACCCATCCACTTACCTGTGGAAGTGCGCCTTGAAGTTATCGTCAGCGGAGTCACCGTTGAAAATTTGCAGAATCCGCCATCTTGTCACCTTGCTGTGGTGCGAAGTTTCCCGTCCAAGCCGTCTTCTCCAGGCAGAAAGGGCGCGAAGAGTGAAGCCCCGCCCCCGAGAGCAGAGCGGTGCAAGAAAGCAAGTGAAGTGCTCCGAAAAGACCAAGGGGGGCGGGTGCAGATCCAGCCTCATGTGACTGAGGAGATAAAGGGCAGGGACTCCAGGACTCTGCCACCCGACTGGTTCCTGGACAAGCAAGCTGCAACATGTTCGCCCCATCTGAGAAGCCCGAATTCCTGGAGCCCGCTCCCGAAACAGCGGCGTGGGTGGAAGCCCGGACGACTCTCATGTGTTGCCGCCTACAAGTGCAGGTAAGGTACCTAATGGAGCAGTGGGCAACCGAGATGGGGGAGATAGCTTCGGCTGTGCGGGCACGCGAGATGGAGGCGAATTTGGAGGAGCGGGTGGGCGACCCACGCCCCTATGTCCTGGAGGGACCGGTCGCTGCGGCTGAGGGACCCGGTCTGCCCCCGCTTCCCCTGTCGCCTCCTCCACGGCCCATTCCAGTTGCGGCTGCCCCCCCGCTTGGTCTGCTGCCCCCGACACTGGCGGTGGAACCCGTCCCAACTGCCCATGAGTCCGCAGCAGTCCGCAGCAGTCCACCCGGCCTAGAGGGAGGCTATCGCACACTGGAGACCCGCCTAGTCAGTAAAGCTGGCCGTTTCCTGACCCCAGGCCTCGGCTGAGGCAGCGCAGGGTTGTTGCTGCGAGGCAGCACTCCAGGCCGTGACACATCGGGGTTCCCCAGACGAGGTGCAGGTCGTGGCCGGCACGGGGGAACTCCGACTGGGCCCAACCCGCGCGCAAGGGGGGAAAATGGATGCCCCTTACTGGAAGCGGCAGCAGCGCCAGCTGGGCCGGGAAATTGCAGCCCGGGAGAAGAAGAAGGCGGAGGTCCTCGCCCGCACCATAAAAGAGAAGGACAATCTCCGTAATGCTACCTTTCGGGTACGGGGCCAAAGGCACGAAGGCCAGGTCAGGAGGTTTGACCCTGACAGAGAGTGGGGGTTCGTGTTTGAGCCCGGCTTGGAAGCAGAGGTTTTCGTGTCCTGTCGGTACGTCTACCCCCACCTGCCTATGGGCCACCCGGACCGTGACCTGATCCCCGGAGAGCTGGTTAGCTACACCCGCCATTGTGGGAGAGGGGCTGGTTTGCCCTTGATGTGCAGAGGAGGCCACGCCATGCAGGCCCAGAGTGCTCCCAGACCCCTCCCCCACCGTACAGCCCTGGAGTGACTGTTGAGGCTGAGTACGAGGAGGATGAAAGTTAAAGGCAGCGGAACCCAGTTGCCAAGTTGAACAGTCCCTGTTGGGACCCTACTGCCCGTCCCCGTTGGGACTTTGTTATTGTGTCGTTCACCAAAGACAAGGCCGAGAACTGGCAGGCCAACCCAAAAGCTTTTGGGCTTGTAAATAAATCCCTAACCGGCCCTTCCCATTTCACGGTCTCCGGAGAGGCAGACTGGAAGATGGGCCTGCGGGAAACAGATGGCCGAGGCCCGCCACCATTGCAACCGGTGGCCATCCTCCGGGTCCAGGCGCCCCCTGGACGTGGGGCCTCTGAGAGACAAGCAGATGTGAAACCTGCACCCGTCCCGTTAAACAACGCCTGGGCCCGTTCCTGGACTGGTGAAAAGGGGTGCTGCCCACTTCTTAGGGGCAGCATCAGGGCTAGGATTGTTTGGGTGGATGACTGAAGAACCCGGTCCCGTCCCGCATTAATAAAAGTGTTACTGTTTGCAACGTTCAAGAATGTGCCTCCCGTAAGGGAAGATTCAAAAGAAATGCATAATGTTTAAAAATGTTTTATCTTTTTGCAGTTACAAAATAAACTGGTGATGCATGGGCAGCCCGCGGACGGTCTGCATTAAACCAAAGGGGAATGTGATGCCATGGACTAGTCAGGTCGTCCCAGGTAGTCCCATGCACACCCCCCCCCAAAAAAAAGGTGACAGCAGCCAAACTTCAAAACCCTTGTCACCACCCTCCAGGTTTGATGTCCACACCAGGGGGGGCGGAGCCATGTGGTTGGCTCCGTCCACCGAGGAGTTCACAGGCCTGGAGGTGGGAAAAACACTAGTTCTTGGTGGATTAGCTTTGACAGTGGAGGAGAGAAGTCAAGTTCAAGGGCAGACCTGGGACCAGGCCTGCCATAGTCTACCAGATGTCTGGGTTGGAGCCCAGTCACCTCTGGCAAGGAGGCAGACGGTGGTGGCCGCCTGCAGGAGCTGGGATTACAGCCGGTGGAACCGTAGGGACCGGGGTTGGGCGGTGGCCCGCCGGTACCGAACTGGGGAACCAATTGGAAACCGGAGCACCAGGAGGGGTACTCAGACCCAGTACGAAGCCCAGAAACCACTAGGCTAAGTCGAATCAACTGATTGAGGACTGGACTTTAGGACCTTTCCCACACAAGACCCGACTGAAGACAACAGCCCAACCATTAGGGTAAAGCCACCGACAAGGCTTAGAGACCCAAAGGGCCAGCGTCTGCGGGCGAACAGGGCTCTCCCGACACACAGCAAGCCGAGGAGCGGACTACCGCTGCTTAGGCATAGGAGTCATAACATCTACATTAAAGAGGTGCAGGAGAAAGGCGTAAACCACCAACCTGTTAAGGGGAAACTGCAGCCGGCTGCGGGCATCATCCATCATCCCGTTTGGTTTACCAGAGACTCCAGTGTGTTGTATCATAGTGAGTACACCAGTGCCTTCGGGCCGCGCTCCGCGCCGCACCGACCCGCCAGCACCATCCATTCCCCCGCCTCAGCACCTCCTTTGGGCCCCCGGGACCATCACTTCCCTGCCCACGGAGGGGGTCAACACCAAGCTGCGCAACACCGTCCCCGGGAGGCCTAGTCAACAGCAGCGGTGGTGTCCATCTATTCACCACAACCCGTGGGTGGCGTCACAAACTTAAATCCCTTACAAACTCCCACGGCCCCGGCCATGGAACTCCCCACCGAAGTTCCTGCGTGTAGCGCCAACCCCCCCTTTCAGACTGACATGACCCCCGGGTCCGTGAGGAGTTCGAGCCACCCACCGTACGAGCACGGATCCGAGCGGCTCGGCAGCCAGCCAAGCCTGCGGGGCGGTACACAAGCAACATCAGATATGTTCATTGTTCATCAGATATGTTCATACTTCATGAAAGTATCGGAGCGGATGTTGTTTTTTTCGTCGGATACCGAATGCCGTGAATAGCCTTTTATCCGTCGGATACCAAATAGTGGCGAATACATTCGCTCATCCCTAATCATAACCCATCTCCTGGGCAGGGAAATTCAAAAGACTAGACAGACATTACAGCATAGAATCATAGATGATTCTTTCTGTGAGGTAAAACATTGCTATGTCTGTTTTAAAAATGTTTTACCTCAAAGAAAAATTTGGGATCCCATGCTGTAATGCCTGTATACATTTTTTACTTCTTGCCCAGGAGCTGTGGAATAATCAGACCATGTCACAATATAGTCAGACACGGCCATTACACAGCACATAGCAGGGGCACATATATAAGATTATCTCATCCAACTGTGGAACTCATTCCTATTTCTAGATCTATTGATGAGAAGCTACCTTTTTCATGGGAAAACCCCTTTAAGTACAGATATCCTTTCTGGGTGCCTGTTAAGGGGCGCTGATGAGTTACATGGTAGTCAAATCTCTACCAAATGCTTCCATGGCTGCCATGTTAGTAATCCTGTGAAGTGCTTAGAAGGAGACCACATTTTTTTCTGTATACTGCAATACTGTGTTATTGTATATACTGTATAACAAGCAATCAAATGATTTAAGGTTTAAATTCCCCAATGGAAACAAAAAAAGGTAAACAGTAAAAAATAAGTATTTAAAAATATAAAATAAAAATCTACAAGTCCAAATACCTCTTTTACCTATTTAAAAATAAAGACATTAAAAAGTGAAGAAAAAAAAACATTCATTATCACTTCATATGGAAGTCTAATTTATCAAAATCTAAGATTTTCTAGCCTGTGTGTTAAAATATAAAACTGAAAATAAAAAAATGAAAACATCACAGTAGACATATTTTAATTTTTACACCCCCCCAAAAAATGCAAATAAAAGCAGTCAAACACCGTATATACCTCCAAATAATTACAATAAAAAAGAAGAAAAAAGCCATCATAAAGCTCCATCCATTTGTACTGATCTCAAAAATGGCCACAAAAAACAGAATTTATTTTTTTTTTACAAATTTCACCATTTATATAAAACTTTGGTATCATTGTATTTGTACTGACTTGGAGAACTATGGAGTCATGCTGCCAGGAAGTTTATACAGCACCGAATAAAAAGCCAAAAAAGAATGAAGGAATCATATTTTCTTTACCATCACACCACACTTGGATCTTGTTCTCCTGTTTTCCAGCATATTATATGGTAAATCGTGTCATTTACTACAATTGATCCTACATAAAATAGTCCCCATATGGTTACATCAATGAAAAACTAAAAATGTATGACTCTTAGAAAAACTATGTACACCCTCTTTGAATTTATGGTTTTAGGACATAAAAAAAAATTGAGTAATTAGAATTACAGTTAGGTAAACACACCTCTGATGAACACCCACACAAGATGACATATTATACCGTGTCATTCCTTATTTTACCAAACTAGGACAAAATGCAGAAGCAGTGTGTGAGAATACCATGGGAGTCTAGTGGGCATGTGATTGCCAGTATGTAGATCGTCTACTGATGGCCAAGTGCCCACTCAATGTGGAAATTGGGGGGAATCCTAAAATTGTCATCACATGCCAAGATTTAGTTCAAACCCCCCCAAAATAAATTGATAATGACATGGCATAATGTTTCATATGCTGTTGTTATTCTGTACCTAATTTTAAGATCTTCTAAGGATCGGTGAATTTTTTAAGGGACTGATACATAAAGCTGACTTTTTCTTATGACTGTTTATGTAGATATGTTCTCTAGCTTTCCTATTATGTATTTTACGTTTACACATAGCAAGCAACAATGAAGGCTGCACAATCTATAAGAAGCACTGCCTAGGACTCACCGACAGCTACCAATTCATCTTCATCAGATATTGCAGGGGCATTGAAGGCATTGTGGCTTCATTGCGTAAAGTCCCCATATTTGTTTGTTGGGATCGGTAATAAACAAGGGGGGGTTCTCTTCTATACTCAACACTAGTTGAATAATAGAACTGATATTTGAATGATTTATGAGTTTGGCCGCAATGGCTTCCCAAGAGTCCGTACTATATAGAATAGCTGTAAAGCGTCCAGTACCTGCTACTCCGGAGAATCATTTTATTTGTCCATTGTCCCTTTAATCTTGAGAAATTCTAATGTCTTCCCATTCTAAGTGTTTGATATATAACAACTGCTTTGTATTTCCCATTATTTACCTTCTTCCTCATATTTCAGATTGGCTTTTGTTGGATGTAATGCATATCTGATTCTTAGTTAGCTGTCAGTATTCATTTGCTCTTTTTTACAGAGGAATATGATGTTCTTTTCTATAACAGGATGGAAACCTGATTTATGGCGAAGCGAAACAGCATAAATATTTTAAGTATCTTTCATGGCCCATGTTTGTAGATTATTTAGCTTTATTTGGCTGAATTCCAAGTTCTTTTTATGGGAATGTCTAGGCAGAAAACAAATAAGATAGATCAGCTGTTACTGTGCAACAGTAAAGTGAAAAGACGTGCTCGAGACACAATCAAGTAAAATGAGCACGGCTTCTACTGAGGGGCACTGCAGCCAGAAACTTGAGATGCTGCCCCCTGACTGCTGGCCCCTATGCATGTTTAAATAGAGGTCTCCCCCTAGAAAGACACTGACCTGCCGCCCCCGCCTTCTGTGGTGTGACTGGCCTAAGCCCCGCCTCCTGGATACATATCACTGTGCTGCCCAGCTTCCGGCCTCTCTGCTGCAGGACCCGGACCTGTTTGGGCAGCCGGACACAGGGACCCGCTCCTGGATGCGGTAGGAGAGCTATCAGCAGGGAGGTAAGCGTTTCAGCTCACAGCGCTGTTAGCTGTGAGCGGCTCCCTCTCTGCTGAGGCACAAGCGATGTGTGCCGGTGAGCGCGGCGTTCTATGGGAACTACCCGCCCGCTGGTCCGCTTGTGCTCGTCATTCTTTAAACACCCTTAACCCCCTCCCTCCCTCCAGCCTCCCCAAAAATCAGCATGGAGGAAAGCGTTCTGCTCACGGCGCTTTTAGCTGTGAGCGGCTCCCTCCATGCTGAGGCACAAGTGATATGTACCGGCGAGCGGTGTTCTGAGGGAACTACCCGCCCGCCGGTCAGCTTGTGCTCGCTGTCAGTCACCCCCATCAGCAGGGAGGGAAGCGTCCTACTCACAGCGCTGTTAGTTGTGAGCGGCTCCCTCCCTGCTGAGGCTCAAGCTATGGGCGCCGGCGAGCGGCGTTCTGAGGGAATTACCCGCCCGCCGGTCAGCTTGAGCCACCATTAAGTTTTAAAAAAGAGCGCTTCGCGCTTTTTGTCTTTGACCCCGCCTACCCGCCGCCCAGCCACCGCCGCCCAGCCACCGCCGCCAGTACTGAGGAGGAGCAGGGTAGGGCTGTGTGCGCTCTGCACGGCACCTAAAAGGTGTGTGTGACGCCCTGTCACAGAAAGAGTTAATCCTCCTTGGTAATCTGATCTCACACCGGTGCAGCCAGACAAGCACAGCCCCAGTGTAAGGGAAAAGCAGAGGAGAGGGGAGGGGCCGGAGCAGAGAGTGTGTGGAGGGCAGACAGTACAGAGGTCTGGAGTTGAGCTCCCAGGCTGGGAGTGAAGCGTGCTCCAAAAGGGCCGGGACAGGCCGTAGTGAGGAAGGGGCCAGAACAGGTAGCCGGAGCCGGGCGGTGGCCCCTCGGTACCTGGGTACCCGGATCACTACAGGGGAGTAAATTCCCCGTTCCCGGCTGAGGAGAAAGAGGAAGAGAGAGGAGAAAAAGGCACTTTGCTGCAGGGAAGGAAACAACAAGGGCTGCTGCACCGTGTGTGGGACATTAACACCCCCGTACCGAAGGCTGCGGACACCGGCAATACTTAGTTCACCAGTGACTCCGTGTGACTTTCTTGTGAGTACACCCGTGCCCTCGGGCACCGCACTGCAGCACTGCGCCCTGCTCCCTGCTTACCCCATCACCGGGCCCCGGGACAACCAACCCCCTACCCACGGAGGGGAGAAATAACATCTAGCTGCTCCATACCGTCGCTCCCGGGATCCCCATCCAAAGCAGCGGTGGTGTTCCAACCTCACCACAACCGTGGGTGGCGTCACGGACAATTCCCCTTACCCAAATCCCCTTTTACTGTGGAGCCTGGGATCACAGACCGGGTCACGCCATCGTGATACCCACAGAAGTGACTCTGTGGCCCGGATCTGAGTACCCCCTGGTCCCCGGGCGAAACATTTGGCGTCACGAACAGGATCGAACCCATCCAGTTACCTGGAGGAAGTGCGCCTTATTCTGGACTGTCAGCGGTGATCCGCTGCAAAAATCTTGAAATTCGCCATCTTTGCCGCCATTTTGGGCGCGAAAATCTCCCGCCCAACGCCTTCTTCCCCAAGCGGTGGGCGCGAAAAAGAGGCTCCGCCCCCTGAGAACGCGGGCGGAATAGAAGCTCCGGAGGACCGGAAGCGAAAGGGAAACTTTAAAAGCTGCTGGAAGGACTGCTCCCGAGTACCAAGGGGGAGCAGAAAGAAGGAACCGCAGCTTATGTGACAAGGACTGTAAAGGCAGGGACGCCAGGACTCTGCCAACATTTTGTTCCTGGAGAGGCCGCCGCAGCGATGCACCGACCCGTTACCCCTGTTACCGGTAGCGGAGCCCGCAGCGCCTGTTGGGGAGGACCCAGACCTGGGGTCCCCAGGCCTCACCTTTGTCACCACCCTGCCACCGGCCCCGGCAGTCCGCCCGGCCGCGACGGAGATGACGACGGCTCCGGCAGTCCGCCCGGCCGCAACGGCAGCGAAGTACCGGTCCCGTTGACCAATTTGGGGCTGTTCCTGGACTGGGGTCAAGGGGTGCTGCCTGGGTTTTAGGGGCAGCACCAAGGCTAGGTTGTTTGGGTGGGTGACTAAAGGACTTGTTACGTTGCTATTATTGAAAATGCATGTGTGAAAATGTTTAAAATGTTTTATTCTTTTCCAGTTTAATAAAATGTCGGTGCCTCGACGGCCCGAGGACGGGCCGTGTTTTACCAAGGGGGTGTGTGACGCCCTGGCACAGCCAGGTTGTCACAGAAAGAGTTAATCCTCCTTGGTAATCTGATCTCACACCGGTGCAGCCAGACAAGCACAGCCCCCAGTGTAAGGGAAAAGCAGAGGAGAGGGGAGGGGCCGGAGCAGAGAGTGTGTGGAGGGCAGACAGTACAGAGGTCTGGAGTTGAGCTCCCAGGCTGGGAGTGAAGCGTGCTCCAAAAGGGCCGGGACAGGCCGTAGTGAGGAAGGGGCCAGAACAGGTAGCCGGAGCCGGGCGGTGGCCCCTCGGTACCTGGGTACCCGGATCACTACAGGGGAGTAAATTCCCCGTTCCCGGCTGAGGAGAAAGAGGAAGAGAGAGGAGAAAAAGGCACTTTGCTGCAGGGAAGGAAACAACAAGGGCTGCTGCACCGTGTGTGGGACATTAACACCCCCGTACCGAAGGATGCGGACACCGGCAATTCTTAGTTCACCAGTGACTCCGTGTGACTTTCTTGTGAGTACACCCGTGCCCTCGGGCATCGCACTGCAGCACTGCGCCCTGCTCCCTGCTTACCCCATCACCGGGCCCCGGGACAACCAACCTCCTACCCACGGAGGGGAGAAATAACATCTAGCTGCTCCATACCATCGCTCCCGGGATCCCCATCCAAAGCAGCGGTGGTGTTCCAACCTCACCACAACCGTGGGTGGCGTCACGGACAATTCCCCTTACCCAAATCCCCTTTTACTGTGGAGCCTGGGATCACAGACCGGGTCACGCCATCGTGATACCCACAGAAGTGACTCTGTGGCCCGGATCTGAGTACCCCCTGGTCCCCGGGCGAAACATGTGCTTCAGAGCGCAGCTGAAAAGCTCCGTTCTGAGGCGCATGGTGCCGGCAGAGAACGTGCGCTCAGCCTGCAGCTCCTGCCATAGACAGAGCAGGAGCTGCCGGCGGAGCGCACGGAAGAAGTGACATGTCACTTCTTAGAACACAGCGATTCGGGCAACAGCTGAATCGCTGCGTTCTAGTATGCCACGTACGTACGGCCTCTGCACAGTCTCCATAGACTGTGCAGGGGACGCAGGACGCATGAATTATGCACACAGCCTAATTGAAGTGCAGACTCAGTGCAGTCCCTGTCACAGCGCAGGTTGGAGGCACGGTAGGGGGGAATGTAGTATGCAGGCACTAACCTGCAAGAGTTCAAATCACCCCATCCCACACACACTGAACCTCCCCTCACCTCCGTTTGTATGCCCCTGGAATGCCAAGGGGGCTAGCCTGGGAATGAACCAGGGACCATGTGGGTCTCCCAGTGAGCGGGCGGGTTAAGGGATACTGTTAGGACTTCAATGTTCAAATTGAGGGGGGCTGGTAGTGAACAGGGGCAAGAAGCAACAGTCAGCAGGTGGCATGTTTCCCTCCTGCTGATACCACACCTACACCAAGCCCCCTCCCAGGCCAAAACACACTCCATTTGACATTATTACAATGGTGACTGTTAACAGCCCCTCCCCGTTGTCACACAGTGGATTTCAGCATGTTATGGCGGCGGTGGGTGCGGTGCCGACCATCGCATTGTACAGTCAGGTGCAGGGGCCACGGTAGCAAGCTTTGGCATGGGTAGCCACCATGTCCGGAGTCTGTCATCTTCACCCTTGGATCGGTGTGAGCGTCGTCGTAGCAGGCGTTACGTGGGTAGAGCTAGATCCAGTCGTCTTGCCATTTCCTGAATCACCAGGTGAGTACCCTGATGGGGAATGCAGGGTGGGATAAGTCCACCTAGGGAGGATAACGTGATGTCACAGGTAACAGGCTTCCCGCCCAGCTCTACATGTTGTCACTAAGTTATTTATAACAAACAATATTATTGGTGCTGAGTAGAGTTGAGCGCGGTTCGCGGTTCGAGGTTCTCCAGTTCTAGGCTCGAGTGATTTTGGGGCCTGTTCTAGATCGAACTAGAACTCGAGCTTTTTGCAAAAGCTCGATAGTTCTAGAAATGTTCGAGAACGGTTCTAGCAGCAAAAAAACAGCTAATTCCTAGCTTGGTTTCCGCTGTAATAGTGGAAGTCACTCTGTGAATCACACTATTATCACATTTCAGTGTATAGTGTGCAGGAACAGCACCTTCAGATCACTGCTGTTTCTATAATGGCGATCGCCTTATTTTTTTTTTCCTTGTCTTCCTTCCCTAAGCGCGCGCGTGTAGTGGGGCGGGCCAGCATGTCAGCCAATCCCAGACACACACAGCTAAGTGGACTTTTAGCCAGAGAAGCAACGGCATGTGTGATAGGATGTCCATGTCACATGTCCCTGCATTATAAAACCGGACATTTTCCTCCAGGACACCATTATCTCTTCTGCGTCTTTGGTGTCAGACATCACTGTCGCAGCTCCGTCCTCCTGAGTCCTATCGCCGATACAGCTGTATGTGCTCCATACACAGCGCTGGACAGATTAGGGATAGCACTTTCTAGCAGTCCTTTTAAGGGCTCAAACCGGCAGGGTCAGAGAGCCATAGGTGACAGGTCCTGAAAACAGCGACAGCGTCTGTGTAGCCAAGGTCAGGGATTTCCTCCCTGCATTTCCCTATTAGGAGGGAATAGAAAGGCAGGCTTCCATTCCTCTACCCAGAGGCCCACAATCCTGCCACTGTACCCTCTTGTCCTCTGCACACTCCAACTCATTATAACTAAGCCATTATACTAGCAAACACTCAGTGTACCTAGTGGCACCCTAAACGTGGCTATTGGACTTTGCTATAGTCACACTAGTGCAAAGACATTTGCAGAGCACGTCTGCCTGCATTGCACACTCCAACTCATTATAACTAAGCCATTATACTAGCAAACACTCAGTGTACCTAGTGGCATCCTAAACGTGGCTATTGGACTTTGCTATAGTCCCACTAGTGCAAAGACATTTGCAGAGCGCGTCTGCCTGCATTGCACACTCCAACTCATTATAACTAAGCCATTATACTAGCAAACACTCAGTGTACCTAGTGGCATCCTAAACGTGGCTATTGGACTTTGCTATAGTCACACTAGTGCAAAGACATTTGCAGAGCACGTCTGCCTGCATTGCACACTCCAACTCATTATAACTAAGCCATTATACTAGCAAACACTCAGTGTTCCTAGTGGCATCCTAAACGTGGCTATTGGACTTTGCTATAGTCACACTAGTGCAAAGACATTTGCAGAGCACGTCTGCCTGCATTGCACACTCCAACTCATTATAACTAAGCCATTATACTAGCAAACACTCAGTGTACCTAGTGGCATCCTAAACGTGGCTATTGGACTTTGCTATAGTCCCACTAGTGCAAAGACATTTGCAGAGCGCGTCTGCCTGCATTGCACACTCCAACTCATTATAACTAAGCCATTATACTAGCAAACACTCAGTGTACCTAGTGGCATCCTAAACGTGGCTATTGGACTTTGCTATAGTCCCACTAGTGCAAAGACATTTGCAGAGCACGTCTGCCTGCATTGCACACTCCAACTCATTATAACTAAGCCATTATACTAGCAAACACTCAGTGTACCTAGTGGCATCCTAAACGTGGCTATTGGACTTTGCTATAGTCACACTAGTGCAAAGACATTTGCAGAGCACGTCTGCCTGCATTGCACACTCCAACTCATTATAACTAAGCCATTATACTAGCAAACACTCAGTGTACCTAGTGGCATCCTAAACGTGGCTATTGGACTTTGCTATAGTCACACTAGTGCAAAGACATTTGCAGAGCACATCTGCCTGCATTGCACACTCCAACTCATTATAACTAAGCCATTATACTAGCAATTTTTGCTGCCAGTTTAAGGGCCGTAGTTGCATTGTCAGGGATATTTATTCTTTATTATTCTTCTGTTAATAAAGCTGGACCACCACTGCAATCTACACCACCTCTCAATTTTTACTACCACATTTTCAGTCCACAATCTTGTCGCAATCAACATGAGTGGCAAAATGACAGATGCTGGTGGAAAGGGGAAGAGGCGTGGTGGAAAAGGCAAAAAAGGTTTTGTCCGTGGGGAAGGTGGCAAAGCTCCATTATCATCTGCTGAAGATAGACCATCTACCAGCAAAAGTAAGATGTCTACTACTTACCGTGGACAATCCGATGTGCTCCCTTTTTTACGGACACGAACAACAGGAACAAAGGTAGATGATGGGCAAAAAAGGAAAATGCTTGAATGGATCTCAAGTGGTCCAACAAGTGCCCTCTCAGCCACTTCAAGTACCGCATCCAAAAAACACCAGTCCTCTGAGTTGTCATCCCAATCAAACTTGATTTCTCCCAGCTCTGAAGTCTCCATCAGCCCTGCACAGTATGGTGGAACTGAGATGGCTGAGTCTGCAGAGCTGTTCAGTCACACTATACCCTGGGAATCAGAGGTCTGCTCCCAAGCTACAGTGAGTACAGAACAGGAAATGGTCTGCAGTGATGCCCAGAACCTTTGTGACTCTGATTCAGGCCGTGAGGACCAAGTTTCGGAGCATAATGTTGACCTTTTGTCACAAACTGTAACACCTGTGGTTATAGACAATGAGGAACATACTGATGAAGATGAGACTCAGATACCCGATTGGGATGACAACTTAAATATTCGGTCAGGGCAAGAAGAGGCTCAATCAGAGGGGGAGGGGAGTGCAAACACAACAATTGATGATGAAGTTCTAGATCCCACCTACTGTCAACCCACAGTCAGGCACTCGAGGGGGTCAACAGAGGTGGTGGAGGAGGATGCAACTGATGACGAAGTTACCTTGCGCCTTCCTGGACAGAGTCGGAGTACTGGTAGCACGTCTACAACTGCATCCTCAGCCACCACTCTGCCTCTGAGCATTATTCGGGGTGGATCATCAGGTCTCATGGCCTCTAAGCCTTGCCTAGCCTGGTCCTTTTTTGACATAGAAAAAGATCGCCCAAATTATGTGATCTGTAAGATTTGTCATGGTTCTCTTAGTAGAGGTCAAAACCTCAGCAGTTTGACAACTTCTTCCATGAATCGTCACATGAATAAATATCATATGGCCCTGTGGGAAGCTCACCGTGCTGCAATGCGGCCTAGCGGAGCGAACCATCCACCGCCTGCCCCTTCCAGTGCATCCGCGCGCTCGTCGTCTTCTAGGACTGTGGGGACAGCTGTCACACCTGTTTTTCCACCCACAACTTCCACCACTGTAACCGCAACAGGCAGTTTGCTTGGTAGGTCGTCAGTTGTTTTGGAAGGGGAAACAAGTGAGTGTGTACAGCTGTCTCAGACATCGATAGCACCAACTTTGGATGAAGGCAACATCATGTCTCCGCCTGCACTTTCCTCACAAACCTGCATTTTTCCAGGGACACCCTACTCAACACCGTCTACACACAGCAGCCAGATCTCTGTCCCTCAGATGTGGACAAATAAAAGGCCATTTCCTGCGACCCATGACAAAGCTAAGAGGTTGACTCTATCCCTCTGTAAGCTGTTGGCTACAGAAATGCTGCCTTTCCGCCTAGTGGACACACAGGATTTTAGAGACCTTATGTCTGTCGCTGTGCCCCAGTACCAGATGCCTAGTCGCCACTACTTCTCTAAGAAAGGTGTGCCCGCGCTACACCAGCATGTCGCACACAACATCACCGCTTCCTTGAGAAACTCTGTGTGTGAACGGGTGCATTTCACCACCGATACTTGGACCAGTAAGCATGGACAGGGATGTTACATGTCTCTGACTGGGCACTGGGTAACTATGGTGATAGATGGTGAAGGGTCTGCTGCACAAGTCTTGCCGTCCCCACGACTTGTGTGTCAATCCTCTGTCTGTCCAAGTTTCGCCACTGCTTCTGCATCCTCCACCTCATCTGGGTCCTCCACCTCCGCCCCAAGCCTGCCTGGTCAGGCCACCAGCGTTCTCACTGCGCAGAAGGAATCACGCACCCCTCATTACTATGCTGGCAGCAGAGCGCAACGGCATCAGGCGGTGTTTAGCTTGACATGTCTTGGGAATAAGAGTCACACAGCTGAGGAGTTGTGGTCAGCTCTGCGGTCCGAGTTTAATAAATGGTTGTCTCCACTCAACCTGCAGCCTGGTAAGGCCGTGTGCGACAATGCTGCAAACCTGGGTGCGGCCCTTCGCCTGGGCAAGGTGACACACGTACCTTGTATGGCTCACGTGTTGAACCTTGTCGTGCAGCAATTTTTAACACAGTATCCCGGCCTAGATGGCCTTCTGAACAGGGCACGAAAACTGTCTGCTCACTTCCGCCGTTCAAGCACCGCAGCTGAGCGACTTGCATCGCTCCAGAAGTCTTTCGGCCTGCCGGTTCATCACCTCAAATGTGATGTGGCGACACGCTGGAATTCAACTCTCCACATGTTACAGCGACTGTGGCAGCACCGCCGTGCCCTGGTGCAATACGTCATGACGTATAGCCTGGGCCAACGAGATGCAGAGGTGGGGCAGATCACCCTGATGGAGTGGTCTCAGATCAAGGACCTATTCACCCTTCTGCACAGTTTCGACATGGCGACGAATATGTTTAGCGCTGACAATGCCATTATCAGCATGACGATTCCAGTCATTTACATGCTGGAACACACGCTAAACACTATTCGGAGTCAGGGGGTGGGACAACAGGAAGGGGATGAACTACAGGAGGATTCATATGCGCAAGACACAACAACATCACCAAGGTCCAGACGTTCATCATCACCAAGGCGCCAGGCATGGGAGCATGGGGTACAGGGATCAACAAGGGCGCATGGTAGCAGGCGAGATGTTGAGGAAGGTGCAGGAGGACATGAAGAAATGGAGGACGAACTGTCCATGGACATGGAAGACTCAGCAGATGAGGGAGACCTTGGTCAAATTTCAGTTGAAAGAGGTTGGGGGAGATGTCAGAGGAAGAAAGAACGGTTAGCACCTCTATGCCACAAACACAGCGTGGACTTGGTCCGCATGGCTGCGCAAGACACATGAGTGCCTTCTTGTTGCACTACCTCCAATATGACCCTCGTATTGTCAAAATTAGAAGTGATGATGACTACTGGCTTGCCACACTATTAGATCCCCGGTACAAGTCCAAATTTTGTGACATAATTCCAGCCATAGAAATGGACGCACGTATGCAGGAGTATCAGCAGAAGCTGTTACTCGATCTTAGATCTGCTTTTCCACCAAACAACCATGCAGGTGCAGGGAGTGAATCTCCCAGTTGTAACTTGACAAACATGGGACGGTCTCGTCATCTTCAACAGTCTACACGTACCAGTAGGACCGTATCTGGTGCTGGTAACAGCAATTTTATGGAATCTTTTCATAATTTTTTTAGACCCTCCTTTGCAAGGCCACCAGAGACAACAAGTCTGACACATAGTCAACGGCTGGAGAGGATGATACAGGAGTATCTCCAAATGAACATCGATGCCATGACTGTGCAACTGGAGCCTTGCTCCTTTTGGGCTTCAAACCTAGAAAAATGGCCAGAGCTCGCAACTTACGCCTTGGAGATTTTGTCGTGTCCAGCTGCCAGCGTTGTCTCTGAACGTGTATTCAGTGCTGCTGGGTGTGTGCTGACAGATAAGCGCACGCGTCTGTGCAGTGACAATGTGGACAGACTGACGTTCATCAAAATGAACAAGTCATGGATCCAGAAGAAATTTACAACCCCTGTGTCATCCTGGGGAGAGTAAATGCTTGTGGATTTGGAATGTGCTTGATGCAAATCTACCTGTGAAGTGTACAACTAGGGCACAAGTGCTGCCACTGAATGGGTGGGTGTGTGTGGGGCACAATTTTTGGAAAAAAAGGGAGACTCCGCTTGGAGTAACCCTTGCTTACATTGTTTTTAATAGAAGCCAAGATGAACAGAGCTGGGATCAGGAAAAACTTTGCTACCTACCCTGGTGTCATGCTGGGGACGGTTAATTATGGCGTATTTTTGAATGTGCTTGATGCAAATCTAGCTGTGAAGTGTACAACTAGGGCACAAGTGCTGCCACTGAATGGGTGGGTGTGTGTGGGGCACAATTTTTGGAAAAAAATGGAGACTCCGCTTGGAGTAACCCTTGCTTACATTGTTTTTAAAAGAAGCCAAGATGAACAAGTCATGGGTCAGCAAAGACTTTATCTACCTACCCCGGTGTCATGCTGGGGACGGTTAATTATGGCGTATTTTTGAATGTGCTTGATGCAAATCTAGCTGTGAAGTGTACAACTAGGGCACAAGTGCTGCCACTGAATGGGTGGGTGTGTGTGGGGCACAATTTTTGGAAAAAAAGGGAGACTCCGCTTGGAGTAACCCTTGCTTACATTGTTTTTAAAAGAAGCCAAGATGAACAGAGCTGGGATCAGGAAAGACTTTGCTACCTACCCTGGTGTCATGCTGGGGACGGTTAATTATGGCATATTTTTGAATGTGCTTGATGCAAATCTAGCTGTGAAGTGTACAACTAGGGCACAAGTGCTGCCACTGAATGGGTGGGTGTGTGTGGGGCACAATTTTTGGAAAAAAAAAGGGAGACTCCGCTTGGAGTAACCCTTGCTTACATTGTTTTTAAAAGAAGCCAAGATGAACAAGTCATGGGTCAGCAAAGACTTTATCTACCTACCCCGGTGTCATGCTGGGGACGGTTAATTATGGCGTATTTTTGAATGTGCTTGATGCAAATCTAGCTGTGAAGTGTACAACTAGGGCACAAGTGCTGCCACTGAATGGGTGGGTGTGTGTGGGGCACAATTTTTGGAAAAAAAGGGAGACGCCGCTTGGAGTAACCCTTGCTTGCTGTGTTTTTAAAAGAAGCCAAGATGAACAGAGCTGGGGTCAGGAAAGACTTTGCTACCTACCCCGGTGTCATCCTGGGGACGGATAAGAATGGTGTATTTTTGAATGTGCTTGATGCAAATCTAGCTGTGAATTGTACAACTGGGGCACAACTGCTGCCACTGAATGGGTGGGTGTGTGTGGGGCCCAATTTTTGGAAAAAAAGGGAGACTACGCTTGGAGTCACCTTGCGGTGTTTTACATGATTTTAGAAGGGCGTGCCATGCCTATATCTGTGTGTCCTCCTCTTTTTCCTTGTCCAGCTGTTTTGTTTTCGCATGAGTATATGTCCTTGTCACTTTCCCATGTGTTTGAGTTGTTTGTCACCTTTTGGACACCTTTGAGGGTGTTTTCTAGGTGTTTTTCTGTGTTTTTGATTGCCTGCCATTGTTTCCTATGCAGTTCGAGTTCGGTTCGTCGAACGTTCGACGAGCCGAACTCGAACGGGACCTCCGTTCGGCGAACCGACCTCGAGCCGAACCGGGACCGGTTCGCTTATCTCTAGTGCTGAGGGAATCGCCCTCCCCCGTTTCTGTTAAAAGCTGTGATGGTATCTAGCATTCCTACCCCTTGTAGACAGCATTCCACAATCTACCTGCTCTAACTGTAAAGAAGCTTTCCCTATTTCGGAGGATTAAGTCTGGTGCCAGTTTATTTATATTGACCACACGGGTATTTATACAAATTATTATTATTTATTATAGCGCCATATAATTCATGGCGCTTTGCATGCGAAAGGGGTTTACATAATACGTACCAGTATAATAATCATAAACCATACAAGGCACAGTCTGGTACAGGAGGAGAGAGGACCCTGCCCGCGAGGGCTCACAGTCTACAGGGGGTAGGTGAGGAGACAGTAGATGAGGGCAGAGCTGATTGTGCGGCGCTGTATCAGACTGAGGGTTACGGCAGCTTGTAGGCTTGTCGGAAGAGGTACAAATGAGATCTCCTCTGAGAGGTCTTTCCAAAATTAAACATATCTTATTTTTTCAACCTTATTTTAATACAGGCGGCCTCCATTCCTTGTAATAATCTTGTTGCCACCGGTTAACTGACCCTTCAAGTGATTTATTGATTAGTGACAATATGATGGGATCACGGGATCTAACCCCCCTGTTATACACCCTAATTTAATGCTGTAATTGAAAGAAGGGATCTATATTGGCCACAGATAGTTTTATCGAAATGTGAGAAGTATATTTCTGTACATTTGCATGGCTTGATTGTTTTCTAAAATTGCTTCTCTTTTGTAGTGAAGTAATTTTCATCCTTTGGTACTAGATTTTCCCTCTTTGGTTAATTACGTATGTTTTAATTGGTTTTCCTTACCGTAGGAACCGAAAATAAACAAGTGAGATGGGAAAACCGGCAAGGTTAGCTATTCGCAGAATAATTATGCCCGCTAATATTTTCTGGACAATTACTTCCACATAAATATTCTAAAAGGTATAAATTCACTTTTAGTTTTTGTGTGCTTTGCATGGATTGGGGACGCTGTCCCCATTGGGGCTTACGGTCTGGATTCCCTACCTGTATGTTTATGGGGGTGTGGGAGGAGGCCAGAGTGCCCGGAGTAGACCCACGCAGTCACGGGGAGAACATACAGGCTCCTTGCGGAGGGTGTCCTTGGCGGGATTTGGGCCCAGGACCCCAGGGCTGCAGCTAGCCACTGAGCCACCGTGCCATGCCATAATAGTTTCAAGAGCAGGAACAGACAGATTTGTAGATGGAGTATTCCAGCGTTGCAGGGCCAGCTGTTTGGGATCATTTGCAATACAAAGTGTTTATATAGTTATATATATAAAAAAAAAAAAAAAAATGCTCCTTATGCTGGGCCCGGGGGGCATGGTCCAGTAACCTAACTTTGATTGCGCCTTTCCCCCTATTTAGGTTCCAGCTACACAAAAGGGGGGGGTGGACTGGGAAATAGGAGAATGACCAGTGGTCCGACGATGCCGGTGGGTAAAAGCCTTAACCAACTACAGCCCTTTCCTCAAATAAGTAATCAGGCTGATTAGGTTTTTGTGGCTTGGAATGCCTATGGGTCAACGCAGGGTTGAAGGCAAAACAGGCATCTGGTTTCCGGGTTAGTATCGCTCACCTTATTGCAATCCCAATCTCAGGTATTTTGGTAACTCAACCCACCAGCAGGATCAAGGTTTGGAGTTCTCAGCTAGATGGTGGGGTGTTTGGTGAAGTTAGGCCTATGATCCGGGCCTCCATTTTGCATTGACCTGACGGTTCTATGGTACGTTATTCAGCGGGTGTTGCTCTGGTGGTTGATGTGCGTGACGATTTTACAAGCCACCCTCTAGTAATACACGCCCTGCAGTATTCAGCGAATGTGCACCATTTTCGGTTGCAAGCAAACTGTTACGAGGTCGGTCTTCCCATTTTTAAATTGTGGAACGGTACTGAAGCGATGAGGGTCTTGTGGGGTGAAAGGTATTGAAGGGTTGGATGATTATGGTAAGCGAGTGGAGCACAGTAGGCCTATTCTTTTTTAGCCGAATATTGTTTTTTTTTTAAAAAAAAAAAAAGGGGGGGGGTTTGGATTGTTCGCCCCATTGCAAATCTATACATTGATATTTTGGATCTTTTTCCCTCACTCGACGGGTGTCCCGACGTTGTCGGTTATGTCTCTTAGGCGAGCGGGTGTATGGGACCAGTTTTTACCCACGATGACGGCCCTTCATTTTAGCGTCACGTAGTTGGTCCTCCATTTTGTGGGCTGGTTTTTGGTTGGTAATGCGACGGTTCCTCGTTATTTTGGTGTTTGCCAGCCGTGGTACCCGGCATGTACTCTCCCAGAGTTGGGGTGCTCCAAGGCTTCAGGAGCCAGCATACATGAGCACAGTTTCAGTGGATCAGGTGACGACAATGGAAATGCATTATGAGGGACGTCAGGTCGGAGTTGGTTTTTGAAATCGGGTTTTTATTCGACACGTAAGGAGATTCAGAACAGTGTACAGGGCTAATGTAAAATGACATGATTGTGATTTGTTTATCCAAAAAAAAAAAAAAAAAAAGTTTGTGGGTTTTGCCAGTACCACCTTGGAGAGAAGAGGTGTTTGATGGTTACGAGAATTCCCTGTTCTGACAGTGTTTTTGCCTTTCAGATCCAAGTCGGCCCAGTGATTGGGTCCGAGGTTACTTCCATATATGTTGGCTGCGAGGAGAGCGGCTCTTCGCCCTGGTGGTCGGTTCTTTGTTCCCGTTACAGTGGATGTAATTGGAGAGGTTGCCGGAGCTTGGCTCAGCTGTGGGTCTATCAGAGGCGATCAAGATTGCGTGAGCTCTCTTTTCTACAACCGACTTGGTGATACACATAGGCTTCAAGTATCTGGTCCAAGGCCGTCTAGCTAGGCCTCTTACCCTTATCCGGTCAGAGAGGTACAAGTTTCCCTGTTTAGTGCGGAGTGTTACAACGATCCTGTCGAAGGTTACCCTCTGGCCCAGGGGGCATGGAGCCATGGAAGAATGTGATAAGGATCTCTCCTGGCGCATGGTCGGTCAGGGCCTACCCAAGTTGTGCTGTTAATAAAGTGTTTTAAAAAAAAAAAAAAAAAAAAGGTTGTTGATCTGGCACCGCCAGCTGGAAGGCAATATTGGCTGTCCTTAAGCTCGGATGGGTACACCCCAAATGATGATGTTATGGATATGGTGGTTTCGGAAATGCCTGGGACGGCTCAGGTATTTCAGTTTTTGGGGGGGGGTCGCAGCTTGCTGGCGCGGTGCTGCTCCTTGGCGGAAGGGGTAGAAAAAGTGGTGGTGAAATACCCGCGCCGGACGGCCGGAAGGTGGTACATTTACCTGAACCCCGTGATGTTGGCAAGTTAATGCCTGGTTAAAAGCTGCGACCAAATTTTATGCCAAAAGATGAGAGTGTTTTTTTTCTCCATGCCTCTCTCCAAAATGGAAAATTCAAATAAAAGTATTTTAATTTATAAGAGAACGGTGTCGTGTCTTTCTAGGGGGAAAAATGGTGGTAGTTGGGTCCTGGCAGTCTGAGGGGCACTGCAGCCAGAAACTTGAGATGCTGCCCCCTGACTGCTGGCCCCTATGCATGTTTAAATAGAGGTCTCCCCCTAGAAAGACACTGACCTGCCGCCCCCGCCTTCTGTGGTGTGACTGGCCTAAGCCCCGCCTCCTGGATACATATCACTGTGCTGCCCAGCTTCCGGCCTCTCTGCTGCAGGACCCGGACCTGTTTCCCACCCTCCCTCCCTTTTGTTTTCCAAGTTGATTGAGTTTTTCTGTGTTTAAGTCGCAGCAGCGGAAGGGGTAGAAAAAGTGGTGGTGAAATACCTGCGCCGGACGGCCGGAAGGCGGTACATTTACCTGAACCCCGTGATGTTGGCAAGTTAATGCCTGGTTAAAAGCTGCGACCAAATTTTATGCCAAAAGATGAGAGTGGTTTTTTTCTCCATGCCTCTCTCCAAAATGGAAAATTCAAATAAAAGTATTTTAATTTATAAGAGAACGGTGTCGTGTCTTTCTAGGGGGAAAAATGGTGGTAGTTGGGTCCTGGCAGTCTGATAAGTAAAATGTGCGAGGACTCTGGTTTCTCTTTTTTTTCCTCTTGAATCGGGGTTCTCACACACAATTCCATTCATCTGACTCATTACTTTAGACAGTTTCTCCTTATAGCACAATGACAGAAGCTATAGCGGCTATCTATCTATCTATCTATCCATCTATCTATGTATCTATATATCTACAGTACAGTATCTATCTATAGTATCTATCTATCCCTTTATCGATCTATCTATCCATCTATCTATCCATCTATCTATCTATGTATCTATCTATCTACAGTACAGTATCTGTCTATAGTATCTATCTATCTATCTATCTATCTATCTATCATCTATGTAAAGTATATATCATTTATCTATCCACAGTATCTATCTATCTATCTATCTATCTATCTATCTATCTGTTCATTATCTATCTACAGTATCTATCTATAGTATCTATCTATCTATCCCTCCATCATCTATCCCTCTATCTATCGATCTATCTATCTACAGTATCTATCTATTGTATCTATCTATCCCTCCATCATCTATCCCTCTATCGATCTATCTATCTATCAATCAATCATCTATCTAAAGTATATATCATCTATCTATCTACAGTATCTATCTATCTATCATCTATATATCTACGGTATCTCTGTACAGTATTTATCTATCACCTATTTATCTATCTATCTATCTATCTATCACCTATCTATCTATCTATCATCTATCTATCTCTATTATCTATCTTTCTACAGTATCTATCTATCTATCATCTATATATCTACGGTATCTCTGTACAGTATTTATCTATCACCTATTTACCTATCTATCTATCTATCTATCTATCTATCTATCACCTATCTATCTATCTATCATCTATCTATCTCTATTATCTATCTTTCTACAGTATCTATCTATCTATCTATCTATCAATGGGAACAATGTTGTCAGAGTATTATTCCACTTTTACAGAGTGACAATAAAACATATAAAACTGAAGATAAACTAGATTTTACAGTAAAAAAAATGTTAGGAAACATTCTTCCCAGTTTAATGACATGTATATAAGGCAAATTAGAAAAGTGAAAAAAAACCCACCTCCTCCACCCCTTAAGGGGGCTTTACACGCTACGATATCGTTAATGATTTTTCGTCGGGGTCACGTTGTTTGTGACGCACATCCGGCGTCATTAACGATATCGCAGCATGTAACAGTTAGGTGCGACCTAAAACGATCGCAAAAGCGGCAAAAATCGTTTGCCGCGGAGAGGTCGTCCTAAAACAAAAAATCCCTCACATTAGCGATGTTGTTCGTCGTTTCTGTGGCAGCACACATTGCTATGTGTGACACCGCAGGAGCGACGAACATCTCCTTACCTGCCTCCACCGGCTATGTGGAAGGAAGGAGGTGGGCGGGATGTTTACCTCCCGCTCATCTCCGCCCCTCCGCTTCTATTGGATAGCTGCCGTGTGATGTCGCTGTGATGCCGCACGACCTGCCCCATTAGAAAGGAGGTAGATCGACGGCCAGAGCGATGTCGCAGGACAGGTAAGTGCATGTGACGGGGACTAACGAGGTTGTGCGCGATGGGCAGCGATTTGCCCGTGTCACACAACCGATGGGGGCGGGTACGATCGCTTGCGATCTTGCTAGCGAGATCGCAGCGTGTAAAGGCCGCTTTAGTGTATGTTCACATGTAACGCTTTTGCTGTGTTTTTGAACATTCTCATTGCTGTCAATGTTGAAAAAACGCTGCAGAAATGCTGCAAAAATGCTAAAAGAATTGACTTGCTGTTTCTTTAAAAAAAAGCCGCATTTTTCCATTGTCGTCATGAAAAAAAAGATTGTGTGTTTTAGATTATTATGGAATCTCCTAACTTTTGCTAGTACTGTAGAAATAAGCTTTTAATTTGCATAAAACGCAGAAAAAAAAACAAAAAACACTGGAAAAAACACAGCAAAAATTCAACATGTGAACATAGCTCTAATAGTCGTGCCATCTCTCACCCTATTTCCCCGTATTTATTTAAAGGAGGCAATGCAATACACCCTGAAAGACATTTAAAAAACAGCCCCAGAATAAATTTTTGGACAATTTTAAAAAGAGTGAGACTCCTACAGTGGTAAACCATATGCACTAAGTGCAAGGTTTAGTAAAAATGTAAAGGTAGGCTTACAATAAACCCTGGAAAACATGTAGAGGAGGGACTCAGAAAATATTGGGAGCCAGTTTTAATAAGAGTGAGACTCCTACAGTGGTAAAGCATATGCACTAAGTACAGGGCCTAGCAAAAATTTAAAGAACGGCTTGCAATACACCCTGGAAGACACAAAGAAGTAGATCTCAGCATACATTTTTGGACAATTTTAAAAAGAGTTTGACTCCTACAGTGGTAAAGTGCAAAACCTAGCAAAACTTTAAAGGAGGGATTGCAATACACAATGGAAGACACCAAGAGAAAGGTCACCAAATTGTTTTCCCTCCATTATTAAGAGTTGTAAGAGTTAATAAGAGTTTTGCCTATGGTTGTTCAGTTCATAATTAGTCACCCTCATTAGGGTCACTCACTAGTGTGCGTCACTTCTATGTTAGAGTAGGTGCCAGCTAGGGTATTTAGGGGCTTTGATTGTTGAAAGCGGGTGTCATTTCTCATATCTAGGTTGCCAACCTCCGCGGTCAGGTAGGGATATCTTCAGGGCTTAATAGGGATTTTTGGCCTCTCCCATCTGAATAAATACCCTCTGGATCTGTACTATACATCTCCTCATTTGGTACCCCTCTCTTTTAATAATTGAGTGTTTTGGGGGGGGGGTATTTTACCTTTTTATTACAAGGTATGTTTTAAAGGGGTTTTTTTTGGTTATTAAGATTGCCCATATATCAATCATTTATTGGGAACATCAAAGAGAGGGGTTCAGTTGCTATGAAGAAGGCTTCAGGGTGCCCAAGAAATCCTAAATAGGTTTCAACTAAGGAATTGGTTCAGCACCATGGCAAAGCTTTCTCAGGAATGGCAGCAGGCAGGTGTTCATTTACACAATAAGATGAAGTCTATTGAAGGGTGGCCTGGTGTCAAGAAGGGCAATAAAGTGACAAGTTTTCTCAGAGAAAAACATCAAGGACAGATTGATATTCTGCAGCAAGTGTAAGGATTGGGCTGCAGAGGACTGCGATTAAGTTATTTTATCTGATGAAACCCCATTCAGATTGTTTGTCACATCTGGAAAAATGATAGTCCTTAGAAATGGTGTGCGCTACCATGACTCCTGTGTCACGTCAATAGTAAAGTATCCTGAGACTATTCATGTGTGGGGCTGCTTTTCATACAAGGCTCACTCACAATTTTGTCTATGAACAGTGCCTTGCAAAAGCAACTTCTTCCAACGATTCTGGAATAATTTGATCATGAAAAATGCTTTCCAGCATGATAGGTCGCTTAGTGAACAAAACATTGACAATTTGACATTTTGGGTCCATGGCCAGGAAACACCCCAGATCTCAATCCCACTAAGAATCTGTGATCAAACCTCAAAAAGAGGGTGCACAAACAAAAACAATCACTGATTAGGCAAGAATGGGTTTTAATTAGTCAGTATTTCACATGGAAATTGATATTCACCATGCTGAGGCAAATTTCAGAAATCTTGAAAAATAAGAGACAAAACTGTAAATATTAAGTGTTTGCATAAGGGTACATTCACACGACCGATCCGTTTTTGCGGTCCGCAAAAAAAGGTCAGTTTTTTTCACGGATGCATCTGTGTGGCATCCGTGTGGCATCCGTTCCGTTCCGTATACGGTCCGTATGTCATCCGTTTGTCATCCGTGTGCCTTCCGGTTTTTTTGCGGACCGCAAAATACAGAAGCAGCAAGAAAGATAAATAGATGAGTAGATATGGAGATGGATAGATAGATATAGAGACCGAGAGATAGAGGGATGAATAAACGAATGAATGAATGAATGAATAGAGGGATAGAAGGATAGAGGGATAGAGGGATAGATGGATAGATGGATAGATAGATGGATAGAGGGATAGAGGGATAGAGGGATAGAGGGATAGATAGATAGATAATATATGAGAAAGACATATAATGTCCCACCCCCCTGCATATTCTAAGCTGGCACCCTTTTGTGACTTTCATGTGGCACTAAAGGGTGCTTAGCCTTGTATTTAGCCCCCAAAAAAATAAATTAAAAAAAAAATGACGTGGGGTCCCTCCCTATCTGTTGTAGCCAGCTAGGGTAAAGCACACGGCTGCAGCCTGCAGACCACAGCTGGCAGCTTTACCTTGGCTGGTAATCCAAAACTGAGGGCACCCCATGCTGTTATTTTAAATTAAATAAATAATAATAAAAAATAAAACACGTGGGGGTCCCCCAAAATTGGATCTCCAGCCAAAATAAAGCGGACAGCTGGGGTCTGATATTCTCAGACTAGGGAGGTCCATGGTTATTGGACTCACCCCAGTCTAAAAATAGCAGGCCACAGCCGCCCCAGAAGGGACGCATCCATTAGACGTGCCAATCCTGGCGCTGTGCCCCAACTCATCCCGTTGCCCTGGTCACAGTTTCAAACGGGGTAATATATGGGGTTGATGCCACATGTGCAATGTCACCTGGCATTAAGCCCTTGGGTTAGTGATGTCATGGCGTCTATCAGATACCCGACATCACAAACCAGTCAGTAATAAAAAAAAATAGACAACCAAAAAAGTTTTATTTGAAAAAACAATCCCCAAAACATTCCCTCTTTCACAAATTTATTGAAAAGAACAGTCAAATCCGGGTCCCAAAAAGGGGGTCCCACGGCGATCCATACCATAGTCACTGTCCCAGTCAATGAAGAACAGAATGTTACTCATTGGCTGGGAGAGCGGCGCAGTGACCTGAGCTAACATCAATAGGTCAGCCCAGGTCACTGCACGGCATGACCAGCGCTGCTGTCAGGAAGTTAGATAAGATCATTACCTGCTGTGACGATGTCCTGCTCTGCTGACATCAGCGCTGTAACTGCCTGCCATTGCCCCCCGTGTTCTTCACAGTATTGTGAGAGCCCGTGACGTCACCGCTAGTGACAGTCTCAAGCCACCCGTGAGACATGACGTGAGAACGCGGCGGGCATAGAAGACAGTGACAAGCGCTGACGTCAGCAGAGCAGGAGATCGTCACCTCAGGTAATGATCTCATCTAACCTCCGGACAGCAGCGCTCGTAATCCCCGCAGCTACAGGCACTGCAATGTGAGAAGCTGCTGATACTGCGGGCAGACACTGATACTGCAGTGCGAGCAGACGTGGGGCTGGAGCAGGACACAGACTGCACAGGCACCCGACGGAGGTCACATGGAAGTGCTTTGTGTCACGGTCCGTTATTACGGAACAGACTAGGACATGTTCCATAATAATGGAGAGGACATACGGCATCTGATGTGTTTTTTTGTAGGATCGGATGCACACGGAAGTTCTTCCATGTGCCATCCGATCCTACACAAAAGACATTGAAAAGATGGTCCTGTCCGTGGGTCCGCAAAAAAACAGGAACTGACCAGGACAAACGGATCGGTCATGTGAATGTACCCTAAACTTGATGTATTTCTCAATAAAGGCTTAAAAACATATGAGATGCTTATAATACTTCAGTGTTACATAGAAACATTTGATTAAAATAAATACCTTAAAGGGAACCTGTCACCATTTTATTTCACTATTAAAACAAAAGTATCACCTTCTGCAGCTCCTGGGCTGCTTTCTATGAAGGTGCACCTTGTTGCTGACCCCCCCTTGCAGACCCCAAAAAGAACTTTAGAAAATCTTGCCGTTTCCTATGCAAATGAACTGTTTTGGCCAGATGGGCGGGCTTTATTTCGGCACCTGTCCCCCCTCCTGCCTGCTGTTCGCCATCCTCCTGTCATGATTGACATGGATGATGCCGCCGCCATCATCATGCACGCTGCTGATGAAGTCTCGCAGTTTTCTGTGCCCCTATCGCGCGTCGGTGATGTATTTGCGCAGGCACAGGTTTATGGGCGGCGCTGTGCATGACCTCACCAGTAGGGATGAGCGAGCATGCTCGCTGCTACTCGATGCTGGCCCGAGAATCTCAGTGCTCGGTATACTCGGAGCTCGGGCAGATGCTCAGCTCTCCCTCCCTGCAAGTGAGTGCTCTTTACAGAGTCAGTCCACATGCAGGGATTGGCTGTCACACACTGTAATGACACAACCAACATGACTGTGACATTACAGTGATTGGCTGGCCGCACAGCGTCATCAGCTCTATATGACACCTGACGGCGCTTTGCTCGGCACTGTGATCCACAGTCAGCTAGTGTAGGGGGAGGTGCTGCTAAACTAGGGACAGACTTTAGTGTGTGTCTTAGGTAGTGTAGGTACTAGGAGACGTAACGTCACTGCTGCCACCATTGCCATAGTAACCTACCGAGCAGGTTACTATAGCATCGTTGATCTCCAATCACCTGATTACTGGGGCCGCTATGCACTGGCTGCTGCAGGACCGCTGAATAGCGGCACCGGGAATCAGCTGATTGGAGATCACCATTGCTGTAGTAACCTGCTCAGTAGGTTACTATGGCAACGGTGGCAGTGGTGACGTCACTGCCTACCAACCCGCCGCAGCCTCTGCTCGATTACACAGCATGGTGAGAAGCAGCATTCTTCCTCCCTGTGCTGTGTGATACAGCAGAGCTGCATGGGTTGAAGAAAACAGAAGACCAGGATTGTGGAGGGGTGAGAGGGAGTAATAAACATGTAGTACCTAAGTGTGTCTGTGTATTTATTTTTAATAAATCATTTTTTCTTTGTTTGGTGTTTTTTTTAACCCTTTATTGGAGATTCTTAATGGCCGGGTCAAACTTGGCCAGACATTAAGAATCTCAGGCTTTATACCAGCTAGAAAAACAAAGCTGGTATTAACCCCTTATTACCCAGCGTGCCACCATGCCCCAGGGCCGCTGGAGAAGTTGGAGACCATGCCAGAAGATGGCGCCTTTATGAAATTCATGAAATAATTAAAATAAGGGCTTCCCTATATTATTGGCTCCCAGCTGGGTACAAATAGGCAGCTGGGGATTGGGGGCAGCCCATAGCTGCCTGCTGCACCTGGCTAGCATACAAAAATATGGTGAAGCCCATGCATTTTTTTTGTGTGTTTGGGTTTTTTCTTTTATTTTTTTAAATGATTTTAAAAAAATCGAAATGGGCTTTGCCATATTTTTGTATGCCAGACAGGTACAGCAGGCCTGTACTGACTGCTCCCAACTCCCAGCTGCCTATTTGTACCCAGCTGGGAACCAAAAATATAGGGAAGCCTTTTTTTTTTAATTATTTAATGAATTTCATGAAATAATTAAAAAAAACGATGTGAGCTTTGTCCAATTTTTGTGTCTAGCCAGGTACAACTAGGCAGCTGGGGATTGGAATCCGCAGTGCAGGTTGGCTTTCTGGGCCTCCTGCAGCAAGTCGCAGTCCGCAGCCACCCCGAAAATGGCACGTTCATAGAAGTGCCATCTTCTGGCGTCTATCCAACTCTCCAGCGGCCCTGGTGCCGGGTGGCTCGCTTGGTGATAATGTGGTTAGGGCTAGCTGTGTATTATCAGCTGGAAATTATTAGCTGGAAGCTCGAAATTCATGATGACTCCATTTTTATTGAACTAAAGACCCCCCCCCACCGCCGTAGTCCTGGGTCAAGGGTCCAATATCATCTGATTGGCTTACCGTAAGGCAAAGCGATCAGATGTATCAGGCTCAAGGACCTGAATCACATGACACATCAGCTGATTGTTTAAAAGCCGTTTACACAATCAGCTGATGCATCAGTAGAAAAAAAACTATATTCCTATGTGAAGACTCCTGTCCGATCGCTGCAGGACCATCCGGTAAGCAGCTGATGTGGTCACCTGACGGCATCAGCTGATCATTTAGACCAGCTGGGCGGTAAAAATCCAGGATCACCGCTGGACTTATACGATCAGATGATGCTGTCAGGTGACCGCATCAGCTGATCACCGGCAGGTCCCGGAGCGATCGGACGTGTCCTGGGAGTCTGCAGACGGGTGAGTATGATATTACATTACCAGCACATGGTAAACTGTTTTTATGCTCTGCATGCGATAGGGGCACAGCAAACTGCGCCTGCGTGAGACTTCACCAGCAGTGTGGATGATGACGACGTCGTCGTCATCCATTTCAATCATGACAGGAGGACAGCGAACAGCGGCAGGAGGGGGGACAGGAGTCGAAATAGAACCCTCCCATCTGGCCAACACAATTCATTTGCATAGGAAACAGTGAGATTTTATAAAGTTCTTTTTGGGGTCTGCAAGGGAGTGTCAGCAACAAGCTGCATCTTCATAGAAAGCAACACAGGAGCTGCAGAAGGTGATACTTTTGTTTTAATAGTGAAAAAACTGGTGACCGGTTGCCTTTAAACTTGAAAATTTGTTTGGCAGCAATAACATTGTTATTGTAAAAATTGTACAGTTTATTGCCAACTGCACAAAACAATATTGCCAGTGAAGAAACAATAGCTTTAAACAAGTCAACTAAAAGTTCTCCATTTTCTGGGATGAGCAACATGAGATGTATGGTTTTATAGGAGGGAAAAAAGAATGGATAGGCAGAAGATTTGGCTGTGTGAGGGCATCGACACTGGCTGCAGCTGAATGGTATAGAATATAATTGATAGACAGGCAGATGCTTAGGTCAATCTAATCATTGGCATCAGCCAGAAGTGAGTGAAAATCCTCATTATTCCATGCCTAATTCATTTTGTCAAATGTAAAGTTTATACATTTGTGAAGGACAACCTGATCTGTTAGGTATAACAAGGCCAATTGCCATGCTGAGCACCCTCTATGACAATACACTGGAGGGTGTACAGACAGTACTCTCATAGTTTACAAGCTACATGTATACCATCTCATACTCTGGCTTACTTTTTTGTTTTCATGTAGTTCCTTGTATTTAGTACAAATAGGGTGTGGCCCCCCTCTTAGTGAGCTGGGCATTTCATTCTATGCATCCCATGGCTGTGTGTCCTGTTGGGACCCAGTCACTCTCAGCTCTTATTCACATTGAGGCCTATTTTGACCCATGGTAAGGTTTTAATATTAGAGAGTGTAGGTACTGTCCCAACTGGGTACACCTTGTTGTTGGTGGGATGGCTTTATGCTTTATTTGTGAAGGACAACCTAATCTGTTGGGTATAACAAGGCCACTTGCCATGCTGAGTACCCTCTATGACCATACAGTGGAGGGTATACAGACAGTACTCTCATAGCAATCAGGACAAGTTCTTAGCACTGGTCAAATCTGCTGAGCCAGAAATCTATGGGGTTGGGGCTCAAGGTATCTACTAGAGAAAGGACACAGTTCAGATATAACTGAACCTGGCCAGTCAGTATCACACAAGAGGAGAAGACGAAGAACTTAATTTAACCATTTTCTCCATTATCTGTGTCGGCGTAAATTGGACTTCACTAGGATGACATCCAAGTGCAGTCCAATGTTTTTTACGCACCCATAGACTTGAATAGTTGTGCGCTCTCTGATATTAGTGGCCAGTCGCAGAATGCTGCAATTTTGTTCTCATGCCGAATCGTTCTGCACTGCTCCATAGTATAACACTAGTCAAAGGGCTATCCAATAAAACATTGGATAGCATTCTTTTGTCTTATACGCTCGTTTGAGCAAGCCCTTAGAGAAATAATGATGGTTGGGTTCTTTCATGGAGATGGAGGGCATGCCATAATTTTCTAAAAGGCAGTAGAATTCACTAAGTGGTAGAGCAGCATCTGCACCAACAACAACTTGACCAAGTTGGAGTTGAATTGACACACAAGTAAATGACTGGGTGCATATTGTCGTGTCCTGGCCACACAATCAGGTATAGATATCTAATGGTGGTACAGAAAAGGATAAAGAGGAGTCATTACAGTTCAACAAGCAGTAGATGATAAAGACACTGACTAGATACTACTTTAGGTATGTACTCTAGACACCAGAAAGATGATCATGAGTAGGACAGCTTGATCTTTGCTCATTTTTTGGCTACTTTTAACTTAAGCCTTTGATGCTGCCTCATGTGCTACTTTATAGCTGTAGTTTATAGTCACTTTTTGCCAAGTCAGACCCAGCATATGTTCCTCCTGCAGAGCAGAGGCCCTTTAAGAGAGCGAGCATGTGCACATGCGTGCGCTAAGTGTGCTCCCGGGGACTCTGATCAGCATGGACAGGTCCCAGGAGGCAGGAGAGAAATACGTGGAGGACCGTGGGAAAGTGAGGCAGGGCACAGGATGACTGCGGCGGAGACTGAGTCAGCATTCTTGTTGGAGAGAGGCAGAGCAGTGCAGGTATGCCAGTGCTACAAGAGTATCTTCATTTTCCAAATGATCATCATGGCTATCTCATACATAAATTTGATGTTTACCTTTTTCGTATATGATTAGTTATGCAGATTCTTGTCATGTCACTGTATTGCTCCTAAAATATCTAAATTTATTTTTTTATTATTTTGTTAGTATTTTGCAAATCCACCTTTGGCTTTCAACGCTGCCTGAATCCTTCTGGGCATGCTCTCCATCAGATTCAAGAATGTCTCTACTAAAATCTAATCCCAGGTCTCTTCTACATATTTTCAATGTTGCTGCATACTGATCGACTCACTTGAGTATGTATACAACTTTTTCTTCAACTCTACCCACAAATGTTTGGCTAGGTTGTGGTCTGGGAACTGTGAGGGCTAATCCAGTAACTTTACTTTATTGCCATTGGACCATTTCTCCTCCAATCTCCATTTATGCTTCAGGTCATTTTTCATCGGGAACCCTATGTTGTTCTTTTCATACCTAGAGTATTCGAGTGTAGGAAGTAACTAGTATTGTAGGATACCCTCATATAGCTCAGCATTGAGACCACCATCGATCTTCATCAAGAATCCAATGCCATTTATCTTAAACCACCCCCTATCATCAGGCTTCCTGCACCAAACTTGACAGTTCCTATAATTTCTTGATCTATTAGCCCTTCTTTTCTTTGTTTCTTCCACACCCATTTGAAGCCATTGAGCCTAGTCTATTGACTTTCATCTCATCATTTCAAATCACCCATTTCAAATCTGCTACTGTCCACATTTCTTACTTTTTTTTCAAACTCGAGTCAACGCTATGATGCTTATGATGATAATGAAGTCAAGGCTTTTTGTCACGAGTGTGTCCCACTCTTGGGAGACCTTTGGCAGGTCTGGATCAAAAGGTTACAAAGCATTATTACAGGCAGGTCCACTACTTTTATTTTAGTAAAATCTACTTTCTTTTAGTGCTGTAGAGGTTAAGGACTCTTTGCTATCTGGCTGTGCTTTGTAGCCTTAATCCCAGGTGCAACTCCTTTTTGATGACTCTCCTTTGGTATTAAAAGTCCCATGTCTTACCATCTGATACTGGTTATAGAATCTTCATTCTTATGCTGACCACTTTGGAAGGAGCTAGACTGTGAAAGAAGCTGAGGAGTTGTGACAGTTGCAGCTGTGGTGGTTAGCTGCATTGAAGGAGCTTTTAGAGTTTTTCTTTGGTGTCTATTTTCCCTCTGTCTGTCTCCCTTTCCTTGTGTTGTACTATTGCAGTGGTGAGACTTGTGCTCTCGCCAGCCTTATTACTAGCCAGGGTGAGTTCTGGGACAGCGAGAGCTTAGGCACATGATTTGCAATGGGGGGGAAGTATCTGTATATGGATATTTGGGAGTACAGGGGTCAGCCTTTGGTGAGTGGTAAGAGGAGGCCCTGCTCCCCTCTCCCTAGCACCAGGGATCACCTTTGTATTGTGTGCCCTGTGTACCATGTGTTGCAGCGCCCACAGAGAGTTTCCTTCTACCTGGCAGAACTCTTTAGTCACAGTATGACACTTCTTCACTTTTTTTCAGGCCATGATTTCAGACTTGTGTAATATGTGTCTCACAGTGCTAGAATGGACATCTGTGATCTCACTATTACAAAGCATAAAAGCCACCTCCACTGCCGTGTTTATCACGCCAGAACTGATGGATCTTGTGATGAGACGACTTGTTGACTCTAATATTTTGCCTGGATACCCACCTCTCACTCTTCCAGCTATCATGGCAGTCACATGATGTAGTCTGCCAATTTCCTTGGCCAAGAGACCACTATTGATGAGTTAGATTATTCTGTTTCTCTTTTCTTGGGAAATGTCCTTCATGGCTGCTTTTACATTCGAACCAGTGATCTTTTACTTGGCAATCAACCTAATAACACACTAAGCTAATAGGGAACTGATTATAATCTATAGTATACAGGAAGAAAAAGATTCTTCAAACACCAGGACCGAAACATTATCAATGCTGTCACATGACAAGAATCTGCATAACTAATTATACGCTAAATATTTCAGTCAAATCTAATTTATGGAGGAGATAGGCAAGATGATTGTCTATAAAAAGAAGGTAGTCTCACACTCAAAACTGTTGAGATATGGAGCCTGAAACTCAAAAGTTCAAAACATTGTTACCCTTTTACTCCTCGACTCATCTAGTCGCTGGTTGACAGATTTCTCAGTATAACCTTGTATTGATAGAAATTTATCAGTGGGTAGAGAATTGGAATCAAGTGTATATTGTGAATATTATTGCTCGCAATGTCCAAGATAAAGAAAAGTGACAGACCACTAAAATAAGTGGTTTAGGCAGCATAAAGAATCTGAGACTTTCCCTGTCAATAAGCTCCTCACTAGCTTTCTAGTGTCATCATTTCATACCAAGTGTAAGGTCTGGCAGTTATCCATTTTAATATTGTTGTAAAGAGAATATGATGTCGTCTTGAAGTCTACTGGCTGCGGAGTCTGTCACATACTAAAGAGAAATTGCTGTCTTAATAATACCTATTGTAGTATGTTAGATTTGCCAATTAATAAGTCAGTTTTCTGTTTGGAAATTCCACTTGTTTTCCACATCTGGCCGTAAAGATGCTTTGTTCCAATTCTGGTTTAAAGGGAATTATTTTCAGATTTTAATTCTATTTACTATAGATGATTATGAAGATGACCCTATCTTGGCTTAGGTGTGGTTGATCAACTTGGTAGCCCTCACACATTTTCTTTATATTGCGAGCCCCCACACATTTTCTTTATATTGCGCTATCACCATACACCATAAGAAGCTTGATGGAAAACATGTACAGTAAAATCATTAAAGCATAGCATAAAATAACATCACCTAATAAAATTATTATAAAAGTCAAACATGGTTTTCTGCAAACTTCTGTTCCACATCTGTAGATATGTTGCTCTGATAAAATGCAGTCTGGAATTGCAATTTCAGTGAAGGGTTTTTCATACATTTTTCGGGCAAAGTTAGAAGTAACTCTGCTAGAAAAGAGAAGTATGTGTTTCCTTTATACTTACAATTTCTTTTCAATCTACTTCTGACTTTAACTGAAAAACCTACATAAAAATTGTCTTAAACCGCCCTTGCGTTACGTATCTCTACCATTATGTGAGACACTCTTTTAGACATTTTTGATGTACTTTTAGAAGATAAGACTAGGAGGTGACATAAAAAAAGATAAAAAAAAATAGATTTTTTTTCTATAAGTTTCCCATTCCTTTATAATCTGCCTCAAACATTGGCTGGAAATACTAAAGGAAATGGCACAAATAAAGCACCTTGATGTCAGATACATTATCTAAGAATTTGATTATCTATCTTATTATTTAACTTATGTGTTTTCTGAATAATCAGAATTCCTTTGCTTCGCTCTACCTCTTAATAGAATTAGAACCTTATTTATTATTGAGAATTAGAGATGGGCGAAAATGCTCAAGTGCTCGTTACTAAAATGCTCGACTGCTCGTTACTAAAATGCTCGACTGCTCATTACTAAAATGTTCGAATGCTTGTTACTCGATTCCAGCTGGTCAGACACTCAGACGACTTTAAAATTTTAAAGAATTGGGGCACCTTTCCCCATATTGGGATCACCATCAGCAATATTGAGACTAAATCAACCAATAAGATTTGTTCAATTAACAAACGGTAATTTTATTGATACAAAATTTGTGCGTACATAATAACCACACAAGACAGTGAAAAGGTCAATGGATTAAAAACATTTAAAATACAGAAAATCAACGAACACCCCAATACATAGTTCCATATCAGGAACCTAACACCAAAATCCCAATATCAGCCGCCGCTGTGGGACTTCTCTGCTGGGGTGGATGACAATGCAGCTTGAATGGTTCAGCTCTCCACAGGCAGAACTGTGGGCCCAGGGAGGATAGTGGGGGTAGTAGTCTCTCATGTGCGGATGGCGCGGTGGCACGATGGGGAGGGCATCGACAGTAACTGTACGACACAGGCAGAATAGTTCAAGGTCTTTTACTCACTGGTCACACACTGCTGTTGGAGCACTGGACTGCACTATGATGGGCCTCAGCTGATACTTCGGAGGTCGTGGCCGGTGGTTTCTTCTGTGCGTCACCTTCCAATGGTTTCCCTCCACCCCAGATCCTGGGCCATGGAATGGGTAACAGGTGCCTTCTTCACGCCCCGTGAACCCTGGGATCCCTCTTCTTTCCGAAGAACCTGGGTTGAGCCTCCGGCTCTAGACCACGGGCCCCGAACTTGCTGAGTCTTTGTTTGCTTGTCTGTTCCGGAGTCTGACCTGACTCAGACGCTGTCCGGTGCTAACTTCTTTAATCAGGTGTCAGATGGATCCTGACTTCCCAGGTGTAGGAGCCCCGACACCCAGGTCTCTGAACTAGTGGGGATGAGGTCCCATACCTCGTGGTGGCCACCCCAGCACCTAGCCTTGCCCAGTCCCAGTGACAGAATCTCCGTGTTATATGTTGTTGAAATGTGGTTGTGGTTGTTACCGGTGACGACCTCCTCCGTATCCGCGATGAATACTGCCCCTCGGGTGAGGTGCAGTACCTTGTGGTGCCTGAGGACACAGAGACGCCACACAAGTCAATTTCTTTACACTGTAACTATCCAGAAGGAAGAAAAGATCATCACAAAACAGCATTATAAGAAAAAAAGCCACAGAACTTTTAATTATAGGGAACAATAACATTTACATAACCAGATATGTCCAGAGAGATGACACATCCCAATCATATACTCCAATATGTTATTCCCAAGCTTACTGAATATCAATAACAACCAATAACCTAAATATAATTAATCAAATTCTCACTAAAAGGAAACATCAGTGATTTCCTCTATGTAGTTTATTACTTTCATGAGGAAAAATAAAGTTTAACAGAAACAAAGGACACTGAATATTGTCCCTTGCAAATAAATTTTGGATGTACATTTAGTCACACATTGATTTGGCTTTTCCTTAGGGGAAAGATGTGGTCAGACTTGGTACAAATGCAAGACTGACATCTGGGAAAAAGATGTCCTAGCACAACAAAGACATTGTTAAGTTTAAGAATGTGATATTCTGCTCTGGCTAACTCCCACAAGGAATATGACCAATATATCACTAATCTGAAAATGTATTTTATGGCTAAACAAGAAATATATCAAAGGGCAACCAAAGATTCAGATGTGAAAAATGTTTTCTTTTTTTAACACAATTAAATATTTTCTAAAAGTCTAACTGCAGTATTTCTCTTTCTTCCCTTATCTTTTTGAGTTGTGTTGGTTGTTGGATCTAGAACAAGAGTTTGGGATATGAAGAACACTTACATACCCTGATGCTGACTCTCACAGAGCGGTATGGTGTGACTATTGGCTGCGGCAATAATGCCATGAACCCAAAACACAGTGCACATGTGGATATCACTGAAGGGACATGGTTAGATATGCCATTTTTTTTTAAAGTTATATATCCTATTTGGGCAGATTTGCTAATTGTTTATAAAATAGTAAGACAGAGTAAATTTAGATTAAATAGTCTAAAAATGCACCAAATTGAACACTGTGGTTCAAGCAGGATGATAAATTTTGTGCATTGTCTATTAAGTATACCACCTATTAGTGTACTTATCTTTGAATCACATTTTAAAGGGAATCTGTCAGCAGGTTTTTGCTACATCATCTGAGAGCAGCATGATGTAGGCAAAGAAACTCTGAATCTAACAATGTATCACTTAGATTACTGGCTGCAGACGTTTTGATATAATCTGAGGTTTTAGATTTAGTTGAGTAACAGAGCTGACCCACCCATAACAGACTCTGTATAGAGACTATACATTCACTGTGATTTGTCAATCACAGAAGAGGGCGTGAACGACAGCATGGCAGGAGCCAGCTAGTCACAGCAATGGTAATCACCAAGTAAACAACGGCATAGAGCCTGATAAGAGAAGCACAGTTGATATTTGCTTTTTAACTCCTACAGCATGTCATCCTCAGCTTATATAGCAAAAACCTCCTGACAGATTACCTTTAAACCAAAAAACTGGAGCACTCCTTTAGTAAAATTGGTGTTTTTCAAACATGCTCTGCCACATTCTCTTTAAGAAAGCAAGCAACTTGTACATAAAGTGTTTAAAACCCTAATAAATGCAGAATATGTCATAAACATCAGAATTTTGGTGCAATCCCATTTATAAATATCCTGTATTATCTTTGTGCTGTGGTATAGGCTTTTAAGAATTATTTCCATCTTTCATGGCTGATAGGGGAAAAAGTAGAAAAGGCATTAATATATAGAAGTTGAATGCCGCTTCAAGATTTTACTAAATTTTGTACATGTAAATTGTGAAATAATTTACATACAGCTACATGTTAAAAGTCACCTAAATAAAAATATATATATATACTGTGTATATACTGCATGTACATATATATATATATATATATATATATATATATATATATATATATATATATATATATATATATATATATACATATATACTGTATATATTTGTAGAATGTGCATAAGTAAACAATAAATAACATAGGGTACTGAGTCAACAATATAACACTATATTGATTAAAAAAGCAAAAACAAAAAAAGTATAAAAACCTAAAAGCCATCCCACTGTGAAAAGATATACCCAGTCGGGATTTGTCTTAAGTGGGCTTTACACGCTACGATATATCTAACGAGATGTCGGCGGAGTCACGCCGTAAGTGACGCACATACGGCATCGTTCGTGATATTGTAGCGTGTGACAGCTATGAACGAGCAGAAATACTCACCTTCTCGTTCATCATTGACACATCGCTCATTTTCTAAAACTCGAACGTCCGGTTGTTCAATGTTCCTGAGGCAGCACACATCGCTCCATGTGACACCCCAGGAACGATGAACACAGCTTACCTGCGTCGCGCTGGCAATACTGAAGGAAGGGGGTGGGCGGGATGTTACGTCCCGCTTATCTCCGCCCCTCCGCTTTTATTGGCCGGCCGCTGTGTGGCATCGCTGTGACACCGAACGTCCCTCCCCCTTCAGGAAGTGGATATTAGCCGCCCACAGCGACGTCGTTCGGGAGGTAAGTACGTGTGACGGGGGTTAACGACTTTGTGCGACACGGGCAACAAATTGCCCGTGCCGCACAAACGATGGGGGCGGGTGTGATTGCAAATGCAATCGCACGACATATTGCAACGTGTACAGCAGGCTTACGTCTGTCTCTAACATTAAAATCTTGCCCCTGTTTGTACAAAACACGAAAAATCTTACAGAAAAAACAAAAAAATAAAGAGAAGAGCTATTGTGAAACCCCCTCCCTCCTTTTTGAGCTACGCATTAGCTTCTGAACTATCAGGTGGCTGAACCGTCGGCACCCCTGTCTTGCACCTATTCACATTGAGGTTGGCTGACACAAAGCAAGGTTTTTATATAAGAGACAGGCTAGGAGCATCCTGATTGGGTACACCTTGTTGTGATGGGGTTGCTTTTATGCTTTTTGAAGAAAATAACATTAACCAAGCACCCTCTGTTATTTACAGGTACTATTACTGTTTACTTATTTACTTACTATATGGTATATGCTCAATTAGTTTTTTGTTATGTTTTTCTTTTCTTGGGTTTTGTCTGTGAAATGGCCACAGTGTGAATGTTCTCTTATTCATTGCACATATATCACCTTATGCTCCAGCTCATTTCTTTGTGTTTAGGAATAGAGAAAATACAGACATAAAGAAAGGATGAATATGTTAGTGTGATGCCCTGGACTAGCCAGGTAGTCACAGGTAGGCCCTTGCACAAACACCCTTCCCCTAACAAGGTAACAGCCACCAACCTAAAAACCCTGAGTCACCCCTCTCAGGTCTTAACGTTCACATCAGGTGGTGGAGCCAGGTGGTTGGCCACGCCCACCGAGGAGTTCGGAGAGCCTGAAGCGGGAAAAACACAGAGAGATCTGTTAGGGAAGAGAGGAGAGTGGTAGGAAAGTGTAAACGTCTGTCAGGGGTCTGGGTCGTAGCCCGGATACCCTGTGACCAGGAGGCAGACGGTGGTTGCCGCCTGCAGGAGCCGGGAAGACGGCTGGTGGAACCGTAAGGGACCGGGACAGGGTAGTGGCCCGCCGGTACCAAACCGGGGAACCAACTGGAAACCGGAGCACCAAGAGGGGTACTCAGACCCAGAACAAGGTCCAGAAGCCACTGGACCACGTCGAATTTACTGATTGAGGTCTGGACCTTAGATCCTTTCCCGTCCCAAGACCCGAAAGATGGCAACAGCCCACCGAGGGGGGTAGAAAGCCACCACACAGGCAGAGAGATCCCACGGACCAGCACCTGCGGGCAAACGAGTTCCCCGACACACATAAAGCCAGGGAGCGGACTACCATTGCTGAAGCATAGGCAGTCAAGCTCTACAAAAAGAGGTGCAGGAGAAAGGCGGGGACCACCAACCTGGTGGGGGACCAGACGCAGCCGACTGCGGGCACCGACCACCATCCTTTTTGGTTTACCAGAGACTCTGGTGTATCTGTCATAGTGAGTACAACAGTGCCCTCGGGCTGCGCACCACACCGCCCTCACCTCGCAACCACTGGGCCCCAGGACCATCACCAGATACCCACGGAGGGGTCAACACCAGGCTGCATAACACCGTCCCCGGGAGCCTAGTTAACGGCAGCGGTGGTGTCCACACTCACCACAACCCGTGGGTGGCATCACGAACTTACATCCCTAAACACCACGGCCTCGGCCGTGAACCTCCCCACCGAAATCCCATCATGTAGCGCCAGCCTCCCTTCCGAGCGACGTGACCCCCGGGTTCGGAGGCGCTCAAGCCACCCACCAAACGAGCCCGGATCTGAGTGGCTCAGCTGCGGCCAAGCGCGAGGTGGTCCATTAGACCTGAAATTAAATATTTTAAAAAGGTTGTCCACTTCTTGGACAAACCCGTCTCTTTCCCCATGTTTGGCACCATTGAAATAAAAAAAGCTTATACTCACCCAGGGAGCCAGTGCGGTTCCAGCGGTGCTTGAACTCACTATCTTGGGGCTCATGTGACGTTGTGATGTCATGGAAGCCCTGAGAATTACCTTATCTCTCCCCATCCTTCGGATGTATGAATAATCAACAGGAAGTGAGCAGCCAGCCACAACTGTCACTTGCTTTTGATTACTTATACTTGCGAAGGCAGGGAGTGGGAAACCAGTGGTGATTGGGATGGGGACTCGCATGACATCACAACCTCATGTGAACCCGGGGAATACGACCCCTGGCACAGGTAGAACTGTGGTGGCATGGGAGGTGAGTAAAAGCTGAAATTCTTTTTGAGTTATTTGCTTTCCCATCTTTCACATCTGGCTCAGACCAACGTAACAACTTCCAGGTATGACTTGCAGAGTTTAAAAAAACATTTTTGCTTTTTCACATTTGCAACACCCAGTTTATTCCCTGATTTATAGAAACTTCCCATCACCCTGATACCCATTGCTGATCCTGTTGATGTCCCATATGTTTCTAATACCAGACTACATGTGTTGTGAGTTCACAGTGTTCCTCTTAGTACATCAAGGAGTACTAATGCCCATCTCTGTACCCTTAAGTCAGGGGTGGAGAACCTTTTTTCTGCCGGGGCCATTTGGAAATTTTACCAACATTCGGGGGCCACACAAAATTATCAGCTTGAAAATTACCTTAATATATTTCATCAAGCAATTAACTAACTCACCCTTAAGGGTGCTTTACACGAGACGATCTATCGTGCGATAGATCATCGGGGTCATGGTTTTTGTGACGCACATCCGGCGTCGCTTGCGACGTCGGCCTGTGTGACACCTCCTAGCGACGCAGTATCGCTCACAAATCGTGAGTCGTGTACTCGTCGCTAGGTTTCATAAAATCGCTTATGAAACATGGCGCCGGGTGTTCATCGTTCCCGTGGCAGCACACGTCGCTCCATGTGACACCCCGGAAATGAAGAACATCGCTTACCTATGTCCCATTGCACCCACCGGCTATGTGGAAGGAAGAAGGTGGGCGGGATGTTTACATCCCGCTCATCTCCGCCCCTCCGCTTCTATTAGGCGGCCACCGCGTGACGTCACTGTGACGCCGAACATCCCTCCCACTTCAGGAAGTGGATGTTCGCCACCCACAGCAAGGTCGCCCGGGAGGTAAGTATGTGTGACGGGGGGTTAACGAGTTTTTGCGCCACGGGCAATCAATTGCCTGTGACGCACAAACGACGGGGGCTGGTACGATTGATCGTGAAATCGCACGATTGGTTGTCCCGTGTAAAGCAGGCTTTACACCCCTACTGTGGTGGCTAGAGCTGCTTCTCTTTGGTGCGGCTGTGATGTTCAATGATATTGATCATGTTACTTCTCACAAATGCATTTCCAAGTTTGTCTCGATCTGGAGCGCAATCAACAGATTGGTAAATCATATATATCACGTAGGAGACACTGGAGGCACATAAATCATTGGAGAGGCTGGGGGCATATATACATCACAGGGGGGGTTGGAGACATATATACATCACAGGAGGGGTTAGGGGCATATATACATCACAGGAGGGGCTGAGGGCATATATACATCACAGAAGGGGCTGGGGGCATATATAAATCACAGGAGGGGTTGGGGCATATATACATCACAGGAGGGGCTGAGGGCATATGTACATCACAGAAGGTGCTGAAGGCATATATACATCACAGAAGGGGCTGAGGGCATATATAAATCACAGGAGGGGTTGGGGCATATATAGATCACAGGAGGGGTTGGGACATATATACATCACAGGAGAGGCTGGGGCATATATACATCACAGGAGGGACTGGGGGCATATATACATCACAGGAGGGGTTTGGGACATATACACATCACCGGATGGGTTGAGAACATATACACACCACAGGAGGAACTGGGGACATATACACATCACAGAAGTAGCTGGGCCATATACACATCACAGGAGGGGTTGGGGCTCAGACATCACTGGGGGAGCACAGACAGTACTGCCGGGCATGGACCGCACTGGCGGCAGCATGGACAGCACTATAGGGGCATGAACAGGACTGGGGGACATGGACAAGACTAAGAGGGCACAGACATCCCCAAGGGGGCACAGACAGCACTGGGGGGGTGGCACACAGCACTGGGGGGGTGGCACACAGCACTGGGAGGGGGGCACAGCAGCAGGAGGCAGGAGGCTCACAGCACCATTGGAGGCAGGAGGCTCACAGCACCATGGGAGGCAGGAGGCTAACGTCATCATGGGAGGCAGAAGGTAGGAGGCTCACATCACCGCAGGAGTCTCATAGCACCGCAGGAGGCAGGAGGCTCACATCACCGCAGTAGGCTCACAGCACCACAGGAGGCTCACAGCACCGCAGGAGGCTCACAGCACCGCAGGAGGCAGGAGGCTCACAGCACTGCAGGAGGCTCACAGCACCGCAGGAGGCTCACAGCACTGCAGGAGGCTCACAGCACTGCAGGAGGCAGGAGTCTCACAGCACCATGGGAGGCAGGAGACTCACATCACCGCTGGAGGCAGGAGGCTCACAACACCACTGGAGGCAGGAGGCTCACATCACCACAGGAGGTTCAGAGCATCACAGGAGGCAGAAGGCTCACAGCACCGCGGGAGGCAGGAGGCTCACATCACCACAGGAGGTTCAGAGCACCACAGGAGGCAGAAGGCTCATAGTACCGCGGGAGGCAGGAGGCTCACATCACCACAGGAGGTTCAGAGCACCACAGGAGGAAGAAGGCTCACAGCACCGCGGGAGGTAGGAGGCTCACATCACCTCTGGAGGCAGGAGGCTCACATCACCTCTGGAGGCAGGAGGCTCACAGCACGACAGGAGGCAGGAGGCTCACAGCACCGCGGGATGCAGGAGGCTCACATCACCTCTGGAGGCAGGAGGCTCACAGGACGGCGGGAGGCAAGAGGCTCACAGCACCACTGGAGGCAGGAGGCTCACATCACCACAGGAGGTTCAGAGCACTACAGGAGGCAGAAGGCTCACAGCACCGCGGGAGGCAGGAGGCTCACAGCACCGCGGGATGCAGGAGGCTCACATCACCTCTGGAGGCAGGAGGCTCACAGCACGGCAGGAGGCAGGAGGCTCACAGCACCACAGGAGGTTCAGAGCACCACAGGAGGCAGAAGGCTCACAGCACCGCGGGAGGCAGGAGGCTCACATCACCACAGGAGGTTCAGAGCACCACAGGAGGAAGAAGGCTCACAGCACCGCGGGAGGCAGGAGGCTCACATCACCACAGGAGGTTCAGAGCACCACAGGAGGAAGAAGGCTCACAGCACCGCGGGAGGTAGGAGGCTCACATCACCTCTGGAGGCAGGAGGCTCACAGCACGGCGGGAGGCAGGAGGCTCACAGCACCGCAGGATGCAGGAGGCTCACATCACCTCTGGAGGCAGGAGGCTCACAGCACGGCGGGAGGCAGGAGGCTCACAGCACCACTGGAGGCAGGAGGCTCACATCACCACAGGAGGTTCAGAGCACCACAGGAGGCAGAAGGCTCACAGCACCGCGGGAGGTAGGCGGCTCACATCACCTCTGGAGGCAGGAGGCTCACAGCACGGCGGGAGGCAGGAGGCTCACAGCACCGCAGGATGCAGGAGGCTCACATCACCTCTGGAGGCAGGAGGCTCACAGCATGGCGGGAGGCAGGAGGCTCACAGCACCACTGGAGGCAGGAGGCTCAGATCACCACAGGAGGTTCAGAGCACCACAGGAGGCAGAAGGCTCACAGCACCGCGGGAGGCAGGAGGCTCACATCACCACAGGAGGTACAGAGCACCACAGGAGTCAGAAGGCTCACAGAACCGCGGGAGGCAGGAGGCTCAAAGCATCATGGGAGGCAAGACTCACACAACACTGCAGGAGGCAAGAGTCACAAAGCACTGCAGGAAGCAGGAGGCCCACAGAAGTGCGAGAGGTAGGAGGCTCACTTCACTGCTAGAGGCAGGAGACTCACTGCAGAGCAGGAGGCAGGAGGTTCAGTGCACTGTGGGAGGCAGAAGGCTCCCAGCAGTAGGAGGCATCTACAAAAGGGAGGCTGGTAAACCTGATGCTTCCTCTTCTTCTGTGGGACGGGAGCGCAACGCATTTCACGCTTACCCCGCCCACAATATACATCCTCAGCACGCTGGCACAGGCCAGCAGGCTGAGAACCTAATGGTATGTGCACCACACATGGTGATTTAAAGGGCCAGCAGGCAACAATACTGCAGCTACCGCCCGAGTACTGCAGTCCCCAGGAATGTGCATAGGGGCCGCATAAAATGCCATCGGGGGCCGCATACGGCTCACGAGCCAGAGGTTCCCCACCCCTGCCTTAAGTAGTCATAGTGCTAACTAGTGCCCTTAAGGCTTTAAAACTGCCACATAGAAAGTAGTAATGCCCCAGTGAACACATTACATAGTAATAGTGCTGTTTTCCCTCCAAAAAGTAATATTCTCCCTACAATATCGCACAAAAAGTAATAAAGCCCTCTAAGCTTTCTTTTTACAATAATTCCCAGAGTGCACCAACAAAGTTATTATCCCCCCTTGTTTGCGTGGGTTTCCTCCTGGTGTGTTTCCTCCCACACTCCAAAAAACATACAGATATGGAATTTAGATTGTGAACCCCAATGGGAACAGTGTGGTCAATGTATGTAAACCGCTGTGGAATTAATGCTCTATATAAGTGAATAAATATTTTTATTATTATTATTGCCTCCTGAGACCTCTACATATACTAAGGATTTTTTCCAAGGTCCCACACCCCAAAAAAATGAATAGCTTGTAAAAAATATACTTGTGTTCCATCATTCCTTTCATCAACCTCTCTATACAGCTCTTTCCTGCAGGACATTGCTCCTCTAAGCCTCCTCTGTATACAACTTGCTCCTGCTGTGGATCATTACTTTCATTTCTCTCTATATACAGCCTGCTACTGCTTATATAATGCCTTTCAGTCCCCTCTATGTACATGCCATCCTCTGTAATGACACATTATGTGAGGAAGACTAGCAGTTCTTAAATAGATTCCTATCGAAAGGCTTTACTCAAGCCATTCCATACAGCAGGTCACAAGGGAACACTGATTTTCACCTTTAACACTTGTACATGGATCTGAACTTCTGCAGGGTCTTCTGGGTTGTGTCAATTGAGTGGTTCATGGCAGGCCCTGTTCTAGACAAAGTGGTGCCCTATGCAACAGGTTAAAGTGGGGCCGTATATGCTAAAATATTGTACCATCACACTCTAACATTTAGGTTACATTTACATGCGCACAGAGTTCGGACCATTTTTAGGTGGGTACCCCTACAAGTGGTAGATGTCACCTTTAACAGACAGTACCCCTGTGTTCAGTTTTCATGGTCTGGCCAGCTTATTCGGCGCTGCTTGTTTTCCTCCCTGTATATCTGGCTGCACTCTTGGTTTAGTCTGCTGGAAATAGCGGGAAAAGGAGGAGAGAGAGAGGGTGTCATGGGCGGAGTCAGTTACTTGAGGAGAGTTACAGGACGGGTACAGGAGAGGAGCAGCCTGATTGTAAAAGGTTGGAGTACTGCGGTGTCTTAAAAACTACGGAATCGGTGCGAGAAACTTACTACAGCCGGATTGTGAGTGATCCCCTGAGTTCAGCAGTGGAATAATGTATCGAGTAGAAGAGTAGAAGATACCCCTAAGGCTGGCAAAGCCCAATCTTGGAGTCGGAAAGGAGACCAGGTCCGAGACGAAAGAGAAGTTTGCTCGTTTGTTGGGTGATTATCCATTTACACCTATGAACTCTTATAAGTGCATCAGTGATTTGTAAATGGATGCTACTTACACACGGTATGTCACAATTACACACGCATATGTATACACACACCTAGCATACACATGTATACACTGAGAACACACATATATGTATACACAGAACACCTTCATACAAACACATGCATACCTACCAGAAGCTTATGCATTCTGATGTCCTCATGATGAGGCCAATTTCCGTTTTTTCCTCTTCTTCCCAGAGCCATAACATTGTTTTATTTTTCACATAGAGGAATTGTTTTTTTAATGGACGAGTTGTACTTTTGAATGACTTGAATTGTACCACATAGTCTACAGGAAAATGGGGAAATAAATTCAAATGTGGAGAAATTGTGAAAAAAAACCACAATTCTGACATGGGTTTTTGGGAATTCTTTGATGGACTTTGTGGTGTAAATGACCTGGCAATATGATCTGCTCATTAGTGCGATTACAGTGATACCAAACATTTTTCATTATTTTATTGGTGAATAAAACAGAAGTATGCAAGGAAAACATTTGGGAGATGTGTTGCCAATTTTCAAAACCTGTAATGTTTCATTTTTCTGTTGATGGAGCTGTGTAATGGCTTATTTTTTGAGGGACAAGACAACTGTTTAATTGATATTATTTTGGGATAGATATGATGTGTTGATCACTTGTTACAAAATTTTCTATGCTATTGAAGCAACAAAATAACATAATTTTGGCATTCCTACATTTTTTGTTTTCAGTGTCATTTTGATAGATCACACTTATCTGAATTTGGAGATACCACATATGTGTATTTTCTTATTTTTTATTATCTTTAATGATACAAAAGGGAGTGATTTGAACTTTTATGTTGTTTTATTTTTTTAAAACTTTTTTACTGTTTTTAATAGACCCTTTAGAAGACTTGAAGCTGCAATCTTCTGATCACTTGTGCCATATACAGCATTACCACAGCATATAGTGAAAATCACGGTCTCCTTTGAAGCTTAGCCACAGGTTTCAAAGGAGCTTCCATGATAAGCACCAAGGTATTCAGCAGACCCCCTGCCGTCAGAGCAACCCACTGGCAACAATGATCACATCACAGGTGTGTGGATGGGCGCTTAAAATGGCAGTGATTTTCTGGGATCCAGACAGACTCGCATCTTTTATCCAGCCACTGATGTTTCTCGATTATGAGTCATGGGGAAAGCAAACGAATTGTCAATAGATCTATGGGAAAAGATAGTTGAACTGTATAAAACAGGAAATGGCTACAAAAAGATATCCAAGGAATTGATAATGCCTGTCAGCAGTGTTTAAACTGTGATTAACAAATGGAAACTCAGGGGCTCTGTAAAAACCAAACCACGATGAGGTAGACCAACAAAAATGTTTGTCTCAACTGCCAGGAAAATTGCTTGGGATGAAAAGAAAAACTCACCAACAACATCAGCTCAAATACAGGACTCACTGAATACTAGAGGTGTGGCTGCTTCAAGATGCACAATAAGGAGGCACTTGAAGAAAAATGGGCTGCATGGTCGAGTCACCAGAAGAAAACCATTACTGTACAAATGCCACAAAGTATCTTGCCTACAATATGCCAAACAGCACAGAGACAAGACTCCAGACTTCTGGAACAAGGTAATTTGGAGTGGTTAGATCAAAATCAAACTTTCAAACTTTTTGACCACAAACATAAACATATCATTTGGAGAGATGTCAATAAGGCCTATAATAAAAGAAACAGTATTCTTACTATAAAACATGGAGGTGGATTGCTGATGATATGGGGATGTGTGAGCTACAAAGGCACAGGAAACTTGGTCAAAGTTGAAGGAAAGATGAATGCAGCACATGATTAGCAAATACTAGAGTCAAATTGGCATTCATAAGTCCAGAAGCTGCGCATGGGACGTACTTGGACGTTTCAACATGACAACGAGCCTAAACACAAGGCAAAGTCAACCTGTCCTTGGCTACAGCAGAACAAAATGAAGGTTCTGGAATGGCCATCTCAGTCTCCTGACCTCAATATTATTGAGGCACTCTGGGGAGAACTCAAGCGCACAGTTCATGCAAGAAAGCCCAGGAATTTACAGGGACTGGAGGCTTTTTGCCAAGAAGATTGGGCAGCTTTACTATCTGAGAAAATAAAGAGCCTCATCCACAACTACCACAAAAGACTTTTGTGAACTTTTGATCAGGGTCATTTGGATTTTTTGGTTTGTCATTATGATGTAAAAAGAGAAAGTAGTTTATAGTTACATAGTTACATAGGTTGAAAAAAGACCTAGGTCTATCTAGCTCAACATTCCTCCACCAATTCTACATTTTGTCACTAAGTCATTTATAAACAACAATATTGTGTGTATTGAGGGAATCATCCAGCCCTTTTTTAAAAGCTGTTATCGTGTCTGCCATTACTACCTCTTGTGGTAGATCATGCCACAGTCTGACTGCTCTAACTGTAAAGAACCCTTTCCTATTTAGCTTCCGGAATCACTTTTCTTCCACTCGCAGGGAATGCCCCCTGGTCGTTAGTATTGTCTTTGGAAGGAATAAGTCATATTCCAGTCCTTTATATTGATCACACATGTATTTATACAAATTAATGAGATCTCCTCTGAGATAGAGCAATTTGATTTTGAATTATGTAAATGAGCCCCAAGTGCAGTGGGTGTGCATTGCCCTTACAGCTCTGCTGCCTCTCTTCCCCAGTCACTATTTTTCCGCCTTGCTCCTCCTAGTGATTGACAGGTAACTCCTTTCAGTAACCTCCCTCTCTCGCCGAGCACATTCTGGGGTAAGCATGCAATATATATTCCTGTTCTCGGCATTCCTTCCCTTGGCTGACTTTTAAAAAAGGCCAGAGAACTCTCATTAATTAGTTGTGTTGCATTGCGGTGATGTCACAATTGTGTTTCTCTATTTCCAGACTTTTTTTTTAAATTATGTCACAGTAATGTTTTTCATTATTCTTAAGCTGTGATCTATTATGATTATGTCAACATATTGTTTGCTTTTTTCAAAGACTATGACTTATTGTGGTAATGTCATAATAAAATCTGTCTTTATTCTTCAGCTGTGCTTTTGTCTGATGACTTCACATTAGTGAAAGTGTTTTTTACGGTTACAGTGATATTTCTTTATTTGAGCTTATATTCACTTGCATGTATCTCTTATCCTGGGATATCTCTGATCGCTCAAATCTTAACCCCTTAATGCAGAAGTCTGTTTTCCCTTTCCTGAAAAAGCCCCATATTTCAAATCTGACTTGTCAATCTATATGGTAATTACTTTAGAATGCTTCTTCCTATTCCAATGATTCGGAGACCGTTTTTTAGTGACACGTTATACTTCATGTTAGTGGTGAATTTAGATTGATAAAATTTGCATTTATTTATGAAAATATCTGGAAATGTGCCATTTTCAACCTTTGAATTTTTATACCTCTATAACACAGTCATAGCACACAATATTTTTAACAAATAACATTTCCCATATGTCTACATTACATCTGTAGCATTTTTAAAATACCCTATTAGGTTGTATGTTGTTGGGATGAAAGAAGAGATAAAAAGTAGCAACAATTGTATTTTTTATCTATAATTTAGAGACATATTCACTGTTCCAGTGTCTTTAGGGGGCATATACAGTGGGAAGGTACGGAAAGTATTCAGACCCCTTTAAATGTTTCACTCTTTGTTTCAATGCAGACATTTGGTAAATTCAAAAAAAGTTAATTTTTTCTCATTAATGTACACTCTGCACCCATCTTGACATTTTTGCAAATTTTTTAAACAAGAAAAACTGAAATATCACATAGTCATAAGTATTCAGACCCTTTTCTCAGACATTCATATTTAAGTCACGTGCTGTCCATTTCCTTGTGATCCTCCTTGAGATGGTTATACTCCTTCATTGGAGTCCAGCTGTGTTTAATTAAACTAATTCGACTTGATTTGGAAAGGCACTCACCTGTCTATATAAGACCTCACAGCTCACAGTGCATGTCAGACCAAATGAGAATCATGAGGTCAAAGGATCTGCTCAAAGAGCTCAGAGACAAAATTGTGGCAAGGCACAGATCTGGCCAAGGTTACAAAAGAATTTCTGCAGTACTCAAGGTGCCTAAGAGCACAGTGGCCTCCATAATCCTTAAATAGAAGAAGTTTGGGACCACCAGAACTCTTCCTTGACCTGGCTATCCAGCCAAACTGAGCAATCGTGTGAGAAGAGCCTTGGTGAGAGAGGTAAAGAAGAACCCCAAGATCACTATGGCTGAGCTCCAGAGATGCAGTAGGTAGATGGGAGAAAGTTGCACTAAGTCAACTATCACTGCAGCCCTCCACCAGTTTGGCCTTTATAGCAGAATGGCCAATGGAAGCCTCTCCTCAGTGCAAGACATATGAAGGCCCGCACAGCGTTTACAAAAACACATAAAGGACTCCCAGACTATGAGAAATAAGATTCTCTGGTCTGATAAGACAAAGATAGAAGTTTTTAGATAATTCTAAGCGGTATGTTCGGAGAAAACCAGGTACCTCATCACAGTGAAACATCGTGGCGGCAGCATCATGCCAGGGGAGTATTTTTTAGCTACAGGGACAGGACAAGTGGTTGCAATTGAAGGAAAGATAAATGTGGCCAAGTACAGAGATATCCTGGAAAAAAACCTCTTCCAGAGTGCTCTGGACCTCAGACTTGGCCGAAAGTTCGCCTTCCAACAAGACAATGACCCTTAGCACACAGCTAAAATAACAAAGGAGTGGCTTCAGAACAACTCTGTGACCATTCTTGACCCCAGAGTCCTGACCTAAACCCAATTGAACATCTCTGGAGAGACCTGAAAATGGCTGTCCACCAATGTTCCCCATCCAACCTGACGGAACTGGAGAGAATCTGCAAGGAAGAATGGCAGAGGATCCCCAAATCCAGGTGAGAAAAACTTGTTGCATCATTCCCAAGAAGACTCATGGCATGCTTTTACTCAATATTAAGCAAAGGGTCTGAATACTTATGACCATGTAATATTTCAGTATTTCTTTTTTACAAAATTTGCAAAAATTTCTACATTTCTGTTTTTTTTCTGTCAAGATGGGGTGCAGAGTATACATTAATGAGAAAAAAAAATAACTTTTTTGAATTTACCAAATGACTGCAATGAAACAAAGAATGAAAAATGTTAAGGGGTCAGAATGCTTTCCGTAGCCACTGTAGGTCAGAATTCCCCTCAAATTAATGCCATATTAAAAACTGCACCCAATAAACTTTTCAAAATCGCATTCAAGAAGTGTAGTAACGATGGATGAGTAACTCTGTTATGTCAGTGCTCATGAGAAATTCCGGGCCACCGCTGACTGGCAGTGACCTATGGAACGCATTCTGAGAAAGAGCAACATTCTGAGAAAGTTCTCCTAAGAAAGCTCCATAGGAATCAATGGATATCATAGGACAATACTGCAATCTTTTTAATTAATTAATAATTAATTGGTGAAGGAGGGAGTGTGGGGGAGTCTCAATTTCCCAATTATATTACGTCAGAACTTTGAGGATTTTTTAAAATTAATAAATTGATGAATGAGCGAGTGTGGAGGAGTGTTTAATCAAATTAATTTTTTTTTGTTCTGTGTCTTTTAACTCTATACTTGATGGGTTAATAATGGGGGAGTCTGATAGACACCTATCCATTACTAACTACTAGGCTTGGGCTTGATGCCAGCTGTCAATTTACAGCTCACATCAATCCTTAGGGTATGTGCGCACGTTGCTTTTTACCTGCTTTTTACCTGCTTTTTTGCTGCTTTTTCTTCTGTTCAAAATGCTGCCTTTTTGTGGCAGAACTTTGGTCAAAAACTCAGGTTTGCAGTGCAAAACCCAAATGGCAAAAACAATTGACATGTTGCTTCTTTGAAAAGCTGAGTTTTTGACCAAAGTTCTGCCTCAAAAAGGCAGCATTTTGAACAACATAGTGTGAACAAGAAACACAAATTCCCATAGACTTTGCTTGAATGGAAGAACACATCCATTTTGGCATTAAACAGCGCAGAAGAAAAAGCAGCAAAAAAGCAGGTAAAAAGCAGGTAAAAAGCAACGTGCGCACATACCCTAAAACTGTTACCAGCAAAATCAGGAATAGCCGGGAAAGCACCATAGCCCTTCCTACACTGATAATACCAGGCCTCTAAGAAGCTGTCTGCTTTACCTTGGCTTTGTGATAACTTATCACAAATAGGGTGGAGACCATCCTTTTTTTTTAATTATTTATTTAATTAATTTAAAAAATGGCTTGAGATCCCATCTATTTTTGATAACCAGACAAGATAAAGTTGACAATTGAGGGTTGCCTGTTTTACCTACGCTGGTTATCAGAAATAGGCAGGAGCCCACATATTTTTTTTCATTTATTCCCTATCCGCATTTGTTTGCAAGGCAATTGCCCCTTCCTCCCGTTTTGCTTCCCATTTTTTTGCAGACTCCTAGCCCTTACTGTGACCATTTTACACCCATTTTACAGCACACAAGTTGGGGGTCTCCATTGACTTTTATAGGGTTTGGGGACCGAGGTCAAATTCGGGTCAAGTGTGGGTCCCAAATCAAACTTTTATTTAACCTCTTCACAGCACATGACATACTGGGTACGTCAAGGATTGTGTCAGGTTAATCCCTGCCGGCTGCTGTGGGCTGTCTGCAGTGATCAATGCATATGGCAGCTAATTTGAACAGCTGACATGTGCGGCTATCAGGCATGAGTGGATTCGCTACCCATTTGTGCCTGTTAACCCTTTACAGCGTGCTGTGAAAATGTCACAGCGCGCTGTACATGCCGGTTGCGGTAAACATTTACTTACCCGGTGCCATCGGAAATCACGTGATATGATTACGTGGATCTGATGGTTGTTATGGTACCACAGTGTCATGTGATGACTCCTGTAGCTAGCATCAGCCACTTCCTTTTTCACTCGGCCAGCTGCTGCCAGTAACAAGAGGTGAGCTTTTCTCCAGATCTGAGCAAAGCTGCCCTGATCTACAGGAAAGAATGAGCGATCAGACTGCTGATCCTTATAGCCCCCTAGGGGGACTAGTAAAATAAAAATAAAAAAAGTAAAAAAAAAACCAAAAACATTAAAAAAAAAAAATAAAAACCCTAAAAGTTCAAATCACCCCCCATTCGCCCCACTGAAAATTAAAGGGTTAAATAAATAAAAAATGTACACATGTTTGGTATTGACCGCACTCAGAAATGCCTGTTCTATCAAAATATATAGTCAATTAATCTGACAGTAAACAGCGTAGCGGCAAAAAAAATCCAAACGCCAAAATTACGCTTTTCGGTTGCCGTATATTTTGCAGAAGATGCGATAACAGGGGATCAAAATATAGCATCTGCGCAAAAATGGTCCGGTTAAAAACGCCAGCTCGAGATGCAAAAAAATAAGCTGTCACTGAGCCATATATCCTAAAAATTGAGAACGCTATGGGTCACGAAAAATGGCTCAAAAAGTGCGCCATTTTTTTTGACAAACTTGTGAATTTTTTTTTCCCCTTAGATAAAAGTAAACCTATAAATGTTTGGTGTCTACGAACTCGTACTGACCCGAGGCATCACACCCACACATCAGTTTCACAATATAGTGAACACAGTGAATAAAATATCTAAAATACAATCAGGCAGTCGCACTTCTTTGCAATTTTTTTCACACTTGGAATTTTTTTGCCTTTTTAAGTACACTATATGGTAAAAATAATGGTTTTATTCAAAATTACGACTCGTCCAGCCCTTTTATGGCAAGATGGCAAGAAGTGTAATGAAAAAATGAAAGTACAATTTTTGAACTAATGTATTGCTTTAGCCTCAAATGTTATATTTTCATAATCTGTAATTAGAGAGTGCCCTGAAAAATGTGTTAAGCAATTTCTAGTGAATGCACTGATTCCACTTATGTGGTCAAAATGTACTATTTGAGCACTATACATGGCACAGGAGAGAGGAAATGCTGTTTGACTTTTAGAGGCCAATTTTTTATGCAATAGATTTAGGAAGTGATGTCTAGAGATGAGCGAACTGGCCGTGGTTTGGCTCGAGTTCGGTTCACCGAACGGAGGTCTCGTTCGAGTTCGGTTCGTCGAACGTTCGACGAACCGAACTCGATCCAATAGGATATAATGGGAGGCAATCACAAACACATAAAAACGCATTATAAATGCACACATACAGTTAATGAACATTGCCATAACACTTACCGGTCCCCACGATCCCTCCTGCACTCTGTCTCCTGCCGCTATTCCATCCGATGATCGCTGAATCCTCCCGGTGACTAGCACTGCCAGCAGTGATGCAGGACCTATCGTGACGTAAAAATAGCCATGTGACCAGTCACGTGGCTATTATCTCATTGGCTACAGACTGGTCACATGACTATGACGCGTCATGTAGGACCTGCGAGTGCATCTCTCCGGTACACGGTGCACATTTGTGTATCGCCGTGTACCGGCGACATGTTCTAGCACACGGTCGACTCCCCGTTCTGTTAGGGACTGGCTGACACAGCCGGTCATTAACGGAGATCACCGTTGCCATAGCAACGCAGTTAGCGGTGACGTCACCGCTAACCGCGGCTCCGGGAGCACCGTTGCTATGGTAACGCGTCTGTCAGCGTTACCGCTGTTACCACTGACAGCAGCACTGATCACTCACGGAGTGAAGGCTGCACGCTGCTTCCCGTACAGCCTTCACGGAGTGAAGGCTGCATGGGAAGCAGCGTCTTCCCCCATGCAGCAGTGATGGAGCAGAGCTGCATTTGTTGAACGAGAAAGACAGAAGACCATGGATCGTGGAGGGCTGACAGGGGGTAATAAAGATGGAGTTTCTAATGTGTCTGCGTATTTATTTCTATTAAAGTATTTTTTCTCTGTGTGGTGTCTTTTTTTTAACCCTTTATTGGAGATTCTTAATGGCCGGGTAAAACGTGCCTGACATTAAGAATCTCTGGCTTAATACTAGCTAGTAAAACAAAGCTAGTATTAACTCGTTATTACCCAACAAGCCACCCGGCTTCAGGGCTGTTGGAAGAGTTGGATACAGCGCCAGATGATGGCGCTTCTATGAAAGCACCATTTTTTGGGGCGGCTGCGGACTGCAATTCGCAGCAGAGGCGCCCAGAAACCTCGGGCTAACCTGTGCTGCGGATTCCAATCCCCAACTGCCTAGTTGTACCCGGCTGGACACAAAAATGAGGCGAAGCCCACGTCATTTGTTTTTTAATTATTTCATGAAATAAGTGAAATAATTTAAAAAAACGGGCTTCCCTATATTTTTGGTTCCCAGCCGGGTATAAATAGGCAACTGGGGGTTGGAGGCAGCCCGTGGCTGCCTGCTGTACCTGGCTAGCATACAAAAATATGGGGAAGCCCACGTCATTTTTTTTGGTGGGCAAAAAACTTCTGCATACAGTCCTGGATGGAGTATGCTGAGCCTTGTAGTTCTGCAGCTGCTGTCTGCTCTTCTCCATACAGACAGACAGCAACTGCAGAACTACAAGGCTCAGCATACTCCATCCAGGACTGTATGCAGAAGTTTTTTGCCCCCTGAAAAAATTATGTGGGCTTCGCCATATTTTTGTATGCTAGCCAGGTACAGCAGGCAGGTACAGTTGCCCCCAACCCCCAGTTGCCTATTTGTACCCGGCTGGGAACCAAAAATAAAGGGAAGCCATTTTTTTATTATTTCATGAATTTCATGAAATAATCAGAAAACAAATGACGTAGGCTTCGCCCCATTTTTGTGTCCAGCCAGGTACAACTAGGCAGCTGGGGATTGGAATCCGCAGCACAGGTTGGCCTGAGCTTTCTGGGCCCCACTACTGCGAATTGTAGTCTGCAGCCGCCTCAGAAAATGGCACTTTCATAGAAGCGCCATCTTCTGGCCCTGTATCCAACTCTTCCAGCACCTGCCTGCTATACCTGGCTAGCATACAAAAATATGGCGAAGCTCACGTCCTTTTTTTGTAGTTTTTTGGCAAAAAAAATAAAAAATGCTTCCCTGGATTTTCCATTGCCAGTGAAGGTAACACCAAGCAGTGGGGGTTAGCAGCCAGTAGCTGCTTGGATTACCCTTAGCTAGCAATACAAAAAACGCAGCGGGAGCCCATATATATTTTTTTAATTATTTATTTAAATAACTAAAAACAAAATGGGCTTCCCTGTATTTTGATTGCTGGACATCACAGTGCTGTAAAAAAAAATCTTTAAAAAAAATGACGTAGCGCTCCGCGGTATTTTTGATTCTCAGCGCAGATAAATCAGACAGCTATGGGTTGCCACCCCCATCTGCCTGCCGTTACCTTGGTTCGCAATCAAAATACAGGGAAGCCCATTAATTTTTTCTATTTAAAAAATAGTTAAAAAAAAAATGACGTTGGGTCCCCCCATTTTTGATAGCCAGCTAGGGTAAAGCAGACGGCTGTAGCCTGAAAACCACAGCTGGCAGCTTTACCGTGGTTGGGGATCCAATGTGGAGGTCCCCCCAGGGTCTTTTTTTATAATTATTTTATAAATATTAATAATTACACAAAAAAAGTAGGGTCCCCCCAAATTGAATCACAAGCCAATGTAAAGCGGACAGCTGTGGTCTGGTATTCTCAGGGTGGGAAGGTCCATGGTTATTGGGCCTTCACAGCCTAAAAATAGCAGGCCGCAGGCACCCCAGACGTGGCGCATCCACTAGATGCGCCAATCCTGGCGCTTCACCCCAGCTCATCCCGTGCCCTGGTGCAGTGGCAAACGGGGTAATAAATCGGGTTGATACTAGCTGTAAGGTCACCTGAGATCAAGCCCAGCAGTTTGTGATGTCATGGCGTCTATTAGATACCCAACATCATAAACTGTCAGTACTAACAAAAAAAAAATCGACAAAAGAAATTTATTTGAAAAAACAGTCCCCAAAACATTTCCTCTTTCACCAATTTATTGTAAGAATAAAAATAAAGGGGTCCCACGACGACTCTGGACCATCTAGAATATGGGGGGGAGACACGCAGGGAACGTATCCCCCATTTTCTAGGAGTGCAGACCCTTCATGTGAGGAGTGTGGGTGCAATGAATCTGCACTCACTCTCCCCGGGTCCACAGCAGCAGAGTCCATGTCGTAATGGTTGCTACCAAAGCTGCAATGCCCTGCTCATGAGGTAAGGGCATGCCTAATCAGGAGAACTATTCTACATTTCCAAATATTGGGATTTGCTGATATTATTGCTATTCCACCTACTATATATTGGGGATAGGATCTTGGAGATGGAATACCCCTTTAAGTCCAGTTATCCAGCTGAATGAATACTTAACAACAGAGCTCGCTATTTAGATGTGTTTTCTTGTGGCGTATAACGGACTCTCATGTTTGGTAGTCGTTCAGCAGGGAAACTATAAAAGCAAATTCCTCCATTTGGAAATGTAGTATATAGCTCTCCTGATCAATTATGTTCCTTACCTCATGAGCAGGGCATTGCAGTAATAATAATAATTTATTCATTTATATAGCGTTATTAATTCCATAGCGCTGTATGTCTTTGGAGTGTGGTAGGAAACCGGGGTACCCGGAGGAAACCCACGCAAACACGGGGAGAACATACAAACTCCTTGCAGATGGTGTCCTTGGTGAGAATTGAACTCAGGACCTCAGCGCTGCAAGACTGCAGTGCTAACCACTGAGCCACCGTGCCGCCCATTTAGCTTACAGATGCATAACCACCACTCACTGTGTCTGAACACAGGAAGCTGAGCTGACAGTCGCTCTGTGCATGCGGCAGCGTCTATTGTGAAGGAGAGGGCCGTGGGGGGATCAACGCTGCACAGGTACCGTGGGACACCGGGGAACACCGGTGGGGTTATAGGGGGTGACCTGGCAGGGCCTGGGGAGGAGTTTTCTGTTGCATGTGTCATGGCACATGCGACAGAAATCAGAGGAGTAGGGTGAATGCGGCCGGCGCGCTGCTGTGCGCACGGCCATCTTGGACTTCTGGGAGGGCATCAGGGGGGGCACTTTGGCGACAACGGGGGACCGGAGGGGACCGGGTAGGAGATTTATCATGTTTGTTCATGCCAGATGGGAGATAAATAATTTTTTACCGGCGCTGTCATTTACTGTAACGTGATCATCGGTGTACGGTGTATACCTGTGATCACGTGAGCGGGGACTGGAAAAACCGTCCTAAATCATGATCTCCAGGGTCTCAGCTGCGCCTGAAACCCCGGAGATTTTCTGACGCCGGGGGGCGTTATTCACTTATTTCTGCCTGCTGTTTATAAACAGCAGATCAGAATAAGGCTACATTAACACGACCGATCCATTTTTGCGGTCTGCAAAAAACAGTCCGGTTTTTTTCACGGGTGCATCCGTGTGGCATCCGTTTCCGTTCCGTAGACGGTCCGTATGTCATCTTTTTGTCATCCGTGTGCCTTCGGTTTTTTTTGTGTACTGCAAAAATACTGAATGAGGGTAAATGCATAAATTTACCCAGGATCCATAGCTTCATCCTACATGAGGCGGTCACATGTTCACTCCAGTGCCATTTTCTACTTCTTTTCACAGCGTAGAGCGCTCTGGTGATTTTCCTGTGCTTGTGCACTTCATATCAGTCTTTTCTGTCATAATGGCAGAAGGACACATAATGTCCCACTCTCCTGCATTTTGTAATTTTGCACCCTTTGGTGCCTTTCATGTGGCACTAAGGGGTGCTTAGCTTTGTATTTAGCCAAAAAAATGAAAAAAAAAAATGACGTAGGGTTCCCTCTATTTTTGTAGCCAGCTAGGGTAAAGCAGACGGCTGCAGCCTGCAGACCACAGCTAGCAACCTCACCGTGGCTGGTAATCCAAAACTGAGGGCACCCCACGCTGTTATTTTAAATTAAATAAATAATTTAAAAAAAAACATGTAGGGGTCCCCCCAAAATTGGATCACCAGCCAAGGTAAAGCAGACAGCTGGGGTCTGATATTCTCAGACTAGGGAGGTCCATGGTTATTGGACTCTCCCCAGCCTAAAAATAGCAGGCCGCAGCTGCCCCAGAAGTGGTGCATCCATTAGATGTGCCAATCCTGGTGCTTCGCCCCAGCTCATCCCGCGCCCTGGTGCGGTGGCAAACGGGGTAATATATGGGGTTAATACCAGATGTGTAATGTCACCTGGCATCAAGCCCTGGGGTTGGTGAGGTCAGGCGTCTATCAGATACCCGACATCACCAACCCAGTCAGTAATAAAAAAAAATAGACGACAAACACATTTTTATTTGAAAAAACACTCCCCAATACATTCCCTCTTTAACCAATTTATTAGAAAGAAAAACAAATCCAAGTCTGGTGTAATCCAAGGGGTTGCCATGACGATACACACTGTCCCAGTCAATGAAGAGCATGATGTTCCCCATTGGCTGGGAGAGCAGTGCAGTGACCTGAGCTAACATCAATGGGTCAGCCCAGGTCACAGCAGGGGATGACAAGTGCTGCTGTCAGCGAGGTACATTACCTGCGCTGATCTCCTGCACTGCTGACCTGTCACAGAGTTCAATGACCACCGCCTTCACAGCCAAGTATCGCGAGAGGCCCGTGACGTCACCGCTAGTCAGTCTCGGGTTGGAAGCGAGAGAAGGTGATGTGACAAGCGGCGGCCATGGAGGACAGTGACAGCGCTGAGGTCGGGACTTCATCACCGCAGGTAAGCCGAGTGGGACCATGTGTGCAGAGTGCCAAGAGGACGTCAGTGTCGTGGACTGCATGGCTGGGGACGTCTGTGTGTGTGTGTGTGTGTGTACATGCCGCGTGCAGGAGGGGGCGGAGTGAGCTGAGCGGGGAAGTGTGGGCTTCCTGCACGTAACTAGGATAAAAATCGGGTTACTAACCAAAGCGCTTTGCTTGGATACCCGATGTTTATCTTGGTTACCAGCTTCTGGCAGGCTGCCAGCGATGGTTCCTGCACACTGTAGCTGTAAAAAGCCCTGCTTTTTGCTGCTAGAACCGTTCTCGAACGTATCTAGAACTATCGAGCTTTAGCAAAAAGCTCGAGTTCTAGTTCGATCTAGAACAGCCCCCAAAATCACTCGAGCCGCGAACTGGAGAACATCGAACCGCGAACCGCGCTCAACTCTAGTGATGTCACATATGCACAGTCTCCAAGAAGTCAAAAAATCAGAGACTACCACTCCCACAAGGAACACCATTTTAGAAACTACACCCCTCAAGTAATTTGTCAATTGATGCACTGACCTTTTGGATTCACAAGTGCTAAAGTAAAATTTAGTCACGCTAAGATAAATGGTCAAAAATGTTTTTGTGAGTAATCAAGTTCTGGAATTCATTGTCAGATAAGGCTGCTTTCACATCAGCGTTTTTTGACGAACGTCAAAAAAACGCAAAGCGCGGATGACTGGATCCTGTTGATTGAGTTTTGAACGCATGCAAACGCAAGTGTTATTTTACAGGATCCTTTCACTTGCAGTTTATGGGCGGGCATTGGAGTCATGTGATTGGGAGTCAGTGCAAGTCGACCTGACAGCTGAGTGAGAGAGAGAGAGAGAGCTGATCGGGAGTCAGCTGACTCCTGATCTCACAGCCCGCACACGCTGCGATGGATACAGGTTAACAGCAGTCACTGGCTGCTGCCAATCACGTGTGACCATGTGCGGGCTTTGTGGTCTGGAGTTCAGCTGAGTTCAGATCAGCTGAGGCTTGTTCTGTGTCCCCCTGCATCGCAGCGTGTGAGGTCAGCTGAGTTTGGCTGGCATTGGAGTCAGCTGATCTGAACTCAGCTGATCTCAGCAAGCAGAACAAGTAATCAGATCAGCTAACTCCAGTGTCGGCCGATTACTTGTTCTGTGTCCCCTGCATCCATCGCAGCGTGTGCGGGCTGTGAGGTCAGCTGAGTTCAGATCAGCTGACTCCAGTGCTGGCCGAACTCAGCTGATCTCACAGCCCACACATGCTGCGATTGATGCAGGGGAACACAGAACAAGTAATCGGCCGACGCTGGTGTCAGCTGATCTGATTATTTGTTCTTCTGGCTGTGTGATCAGGAGTAGGGATGAGTGAGCAGTAAAATGTCTATTTTTTTTAGTTTGTTAAAAAAAACCAACCCAAACAGGGTTAGAGGTAAAAATAAAATGCGTGTGTTCCCGCTGCATTTTCTATTGCTAAGTGTAACCCAAGCAGCTTCTGGCAACCCCCACTACTTGGTGTCACCTTCACTGGAAGATCCAGGGAAGCCTTTTACTAGCCAGGTACAGCAGGCAGATACGGGCTGCCCCCAACCCCCAGCTGCCTTTTGTACCTGGCTGGGAACCAAAAATATAGGGAAGCCGTTTTTTTAATTATTTCATGAATTTCATGAAATAATTTAAAAAAAAAAATGATGTGGGCTTCGCCACATATTTGTGTCCAACCAGGAACAACTAGGTAGCTGGGGATTGGAATCCGCACCGCAGGGTAGTCCAAGCTTTCTGGACCCCCTGCTGTGAATTTCAGTCCACAGCCACCCCAGAAAATGGCACTTTCATAGAAGTGCCATCTTCTGGCGCTGAATACAACTCCTCAGCGGCCCTGGTGCCGGATGGCATGCTGGGTAATAAGGGGTTAATACCAACTTTGTTTTACCAGCTGATATAAAGCCCGAGATTCTTAATGTCGGGCCATGTTTGACCCAGCAGTCAAGAATCTCCAATAAAGGGTTAAAAAAAGAGAAAAAAAACTATTAGAAATAAATACACAGACTCACTTAGAGAATCCATCTTTATATCTCTCTCTCACCCCTCCATGATCCTGGTCTTCTGTCTTCTGTCTTCTTTCTTCAACTGATGCAGCTCCGCTTGAAAGCTCGGGGGAGGAACTGCATTCTGGGCATGCACAGTACTGAAAACAGCATCCTGCCTACCAGAATGCGGTGACTTCCAGTAGAGCAGGATCCAGCTCATTGAAAAGCATTGTAGGTACCACCGCAATATGAAAGATCCGGTGACAGGCAGTAATTTGTCGGAGGTCAAAAACGCTACAAGTAGCGTTTTTGAAAAAAGATAAAATACTGCATCTCACCGGATCCAGTGTATGATGCACGTAACTGCAAGTGAACGCATATTGCCGCGATTCCATTTCAAATGCATTGAAATGACAACGCATTTGTAAAGGATCCGGTCATATGCATTTTGCGTATTTTTGCCTTCTGGCAAAAAATGCTGATGTGAAAGCAGCCTAACCTGACTTTTCAAGAACATTTGTAAGGTTCATATTCTGGAGTATGCAGATGTAAGCATGTGGATGAGAATTGTTCTGTGTAATAGTTTGGTTTGTGAGTGATTAAGTCCTGGAATTAATTGTGAAATGGGGTAAAATGTGGTTTACTGATAAAAATAGTCTCATTATTACTTGTCCAATAAAAATGACTTTTCTCTTGGCTCACTAAACAGAAAATATAGAAATAAAATATTTGAGGGAAAGAAAAGACCCTACCAAATAATTTGGTGTAATTCATATCAATTTAATAATTGTAAGAATTGTGGTAGGTTTCAAAACAGAGGAAGATACAAAGACCTGGTTGGGATGGGCACAAGGGGCAATAATACCGGGAATCACTCCTTCTGCCATGCTTCATACAAACCTGGCATCTTATTTGGGAATACTTTTGGGTGGGAGTGGGAGAGTCGGGGACAATTAAATTACACTCTGAAAGTCTCCACACATCCTCAGACTTAAAGGTTGCCTCCTGTGCCTTCAAGTCAAATAGAAGTACAACAATTTTCTTCCATGATCCACCCGCGCCTGTTAACCCCTTAAATCATGCTGTCAAAATGTGACAGCGCGATTTAAATGCTCACTCACCTAGCTCCATCGGCGGTGCCGTGATGTGATCACTGTGAGACGATGGTTGCCATGGTATCACAGGGTCATGTTACGACTCAGGGTAATGTCACTGTAGCTAGCATGACTCACTTCCTGTAACACTCGGCAGAACAGCCGCTGTTACAGAAGACGAGCATTTCTCTTGTTCTGAGCTGTGCAGCTATGATCAGGAGAAATAAACAAGCGATCAGACTGCTGATCCTTATAGTACCTTAGGGGGACTAGTAAAATAAAAAAAAAGTAAAAAAAAAGTTTTTAGAAATTAAAAATAAAATAAAAAACCTAAACGTTCAAATCACCCCCGTTTCACACTATTGAAAATTAAAGGGTTAAAAAATAAAAAATATTTACACATCTATCAAAATATAAAATCAATTAATTTGATCGGCAAACGGCGTTGCAGCAAAAAAATTCCAAATGCCAAAATTACATTTTTTGGTTGCCTCAAATTTGGCGCAAAATGCAATAACAGGCGACCAAAACGTAGCATCTGCGCAAAAATTATACCATTTAAAACGTCAGCTCGAGACACAAAAAAATCAGCCATCACTGAGCCATGGATCCTGAAAAATGAGAACACTAAGGGTCGTAGAAAATGGCATAAAAAGTGTGCCACTTTTTTTAAACAAACTACTGATTTTTTTTTTAACCCTTTAGATAAAAGTAACTCTATACATGTTTGGTATTTACGAACTCGTACCAACATGAGGCATCACACTGATACAGCAGTTTTACCATATTGTGAATATGATAGGGAGGAGTGCACGGTCAGAAGGTATGACCCTCTTAATATAGACAAAAAGACTGACTGCACTCACCAAACTGAGGTGTGAACAGGTGCATAACAGAACATGACATAAAATACAAAAAGAAGGACTTTTTGTCTATATTAAGAGGGTCATACCTTCTGACCGTGCACCCCTCCCCCCACTTGCCACAGGTAATCTTATCCTATATAGCAGGTTCCTACTTGCCCATACACAGGAGGTTTATAACCCAAAGAGAGGCTTCAGCATAGTGTAGGTACCCAGTTACCAGATATGACGTGAAGTGGCAACTGGGCAGATATACAAATGGCCATTTATATATGCTAAATATCACATTTTTCTTAGATTTTCCTTAGCAGTAAAGCAGGTACATGTTCACACATTCATGGTTTCCATACTTTAGCATTATCAGAGTGCAAACTGTCCTTTCTTTTTGTTTTTTTTTTTGTTTTTTTTAGCATTTATTAGATCAGGGGTCTCAAACTCAGCTGGGTGTATGGGCCGCACACAGAAAAAAAATAATTTGAGGGGCCGCATTCTTTTCAGGACAAAGTGACATTGGTAGTGGTACCATATATATATATATATATATATATAACGCACACATTTTTTTTGTAAGTAATACAGTTTTATTTACAATAAGCACTGCATATTAATTTTGGCCAACATCTTGTAGTAATGTGCCCCATCCTGTTCCCCATTCTGTAAAAATGTGCGCATCCTTGCCCCCTTGTAGCAATGTGCCCCATGCAGGTCCCCTTCTTATAATAATGTGCCCCCATTCAGGTCCCCTTCTTGTGGTAATGTGCCCCATATGCAGGTCCCCTTCCTATAGTAATGTGCTTCATGCAGGTCCCTTTCTTGTATTAATGTGCCCCATGCATGTCTTCTTGTAGTAATCACACACACACACACAAACCCTGTGCAGCCTCAGCTAAGAGACACACACACACACACACACACACACAAACCCTGTGCAGCCTCAGGTAGCACACACACACACACACCCTGTGCAGCCTCAGCTAACACACACACACA